>NC_091822.1:199170164-199230164 GCF_038994185.2 Dermacentor albipictus
ATTACCTACTTCTTAAGCACTTGGCAGCGTTCGCCATAAATGTCGAGGCGGCGAAAGCACTTCGCATTGCTGATGTCGTCAAAGAACACCTGCAGCGAGGGGACGCACTCCTCACGAGTCCCCACAAGCGTGCATCGCGCGCCACAGACGTTGTCATTGGGTCGAGCCGTAGCAACAGCCTCGCAGTGTGGAGCTCATATTGATTCGAGTCGTGCGGTGCTGTTCTCAGTCTCGCGCTCCATTTTCGGGGCTGAGCCTCACCTGTATGATGTTGACGGAGGAGTTCTTGTCGTCGGGTCCGACCCACTGCTCGACGACGACCCCTTGGTCGAAGCGCCCGCGCAGGTCTCCCAGTAGCCGTTCGACGCCCCACGGAGGCGCCGTCCAGTTGGGCTCGGTCACGGGCCACCCGCCCAGGCTACGGAGCACCACGCGCAGGGGCTGGTCGCCGATCTCCTCGATCACGTCTGCGACACAGCACGGAGCACACACCACCCGCTTCACTTCACGCAGGTAAATAAGATTAACCAGACGCCGTGTAATGCTGCCTATCGTCGTCATCGCTCCCCATCGTTTTCTCCTCTTTCCAGTGAGAAGACTAGCAGGCTAGTGGACTACTCAGGCCGACCTGTCTGCGTTTCCTCTAATAAATTATCTTGTCACTTCCTCTCTGATGATCCCTTATTTGTGGCTTTTTGTTTTGCTTCCGATCCAACACAAATGCGACGGTAGCTGAACTGTCGTCGTCGCATCCTGTCCACTCTCTAAAAGCTCCGCCGTCACTCAGCCTCTCTGACATAACGACGCAAACAATGCAATGTACGTACTGAATTTCTCATGTGCTGCATTGAATGAAGGATCTCAAACTGGCACTTAGCATGGCAAATCAATACAGTAGCTATCATTAGATAAACCGTGCAGGATATGCTCGGATTAATTGTCAATATCAAGGAGCACCGTTTCTCCACAACCATTCCGGCGAGCACGTCGGTTCTTCAGTGTAACAGCTAGAGATTATTTATTTGAGAAAAGGTGGAGAAATAGGCTTCAGACAGAACTCGTCTAGCCTGTGGCTCGCCAGTCAGTCCACCACGGAGTACCGAAAATAATTCGATGACGACGTGAAACCCTGCTCTTTGCGTCTTTTGAGTTTTACTTTATTGGCTCTGAATCGGTTGACAAAAACATTACACAAGAAAATCTGCCACAGTCACATCTGCACATTTGCGCTACTCAGGCCTGTATATAACAGCTTGTAAGGATGGCTTCTGCCAAATGCTTGCGGTCATGAAAAAAAAAAGAGAAAGAACCCTCTTTACAAAGCGTGTAACGAAAGGAGTTTAGGCTCGGAGGTTATGCGATTGCTGCCATCAACTAGCGCCTGCAAGCAACACATGTCAGTTTTGTTAATAGAGAGTTTTAGTTTAGGGTACGCAAGCGGCTTGCGCCCGCGAGAACTAGGAGCGACGGTACTGCGCATGCGCTGACGCAGAGGTAGGGGTCTGCACATGCGCAGTACCGTCGCCCGTAGTTCTTGCGTACGCAAGCCGCTTGCGTCCCCTAAACTAAAACTCTCTAATATATACACAATGTTTATTCAGCGGGAAAGACGCGTTTTAGAACCTCCAATGGCACAAGCGCTTATGTTCGCACATGGGCATGAGTTGCTACGATTGATATAACTTTTCACGTAAGGTTTGTCGTAAGATACAACCACCGGACTTCGGCGCTTCGCCCGAAGTCTGGTGGTAGTACCTTACGACAATATTTACGTGCAAAACATGCGAATTCATAATTTTTTGAACTGTTTCTTTTTTTACCTGTCTCTCTTTGCACGATGGATCTATTTGCATGTTCTTTGAGGAGTAAGAGATAGAGAGAGAGAGAAACAACTTTATTTAGTCGCCTGCAGACCGACACCATGACTAAATGGCGCCGCGACGCGGGCCCTGACGTCTTCTCAGCGGGTGGTCTCTACTCAACTCCAGCGCGTGTTACTCCTGCGGTCGGTCGCCCTGAGGGGCACCGTTCCGTCGGTTTCGCTCGGCCTTTGTCTGTCAAGAGCCGCCGAGACCTGCTGGACGGCCCAGGTTTGGCTTTCGTGGCAGTAGCATTCCGCCGCGAGTCGCGGCGGAACCGTTGTACTTGTCGAAGCTTCGTCGGGGAACTTGGTGCAATCCCGTAGGATGTACGTCAGGGTGGGCCTCTCCCGCTGGCACACGCGGCACACATCACTCACATATACTTTCGGGTACAGATGATTCATTAACACTGAGGTGGGTAAGGAACCAGTTTGCAATTGTGTGAACAGCACCGCCTCCGCTCGGCTCAGCCCCCGGTGCGGGGGTGGGAAAGTCCTTCGAGCCAGGCGGTGAAACTGTGTAAGTTTGTTGAACGTCGTCATGCGGTCCTTTGCACTACACCACGTTGGACGGCCGGTTACAGCGGTGCGGCTGGTTAGCGCTCGCGCCACTGCGTGTGCCGTCTCGTTGTGGTTATCGTGCTTCTCCGACGCGTCGTTGCCGCGTGCGCCGGGAACCATTTGATTCTAACGTACCTATTCTCTCGTTGCAGGTCAGCCGAGCGCAGAACGCGCACAGCCTCACCACACACTTTGCCCTTGGCATAATTCCGCACTGCACTTCACGAATCACACAACACCGTCTGGCACCTCCACTGCCAATTTTTTTTTTAACAGGTAAAGAGGCGCCAATGGTCAACGCTGTATAACCCGTCATGTCCGCACCAAGATTAATGCGTGGCGGCAACAGAGATTATTATGTATAAATACGAAAAATTTATTTATTTATTTATTTATTTATTTATTTATTTATTTATTTATTTATTCTACATACTCTCCAAGGCCTATTAGGCGCAACAGAAAGCAGTGGTGAAAATATACAATATTTGGAATACCGGATAACAATAGAAAATCAAACGCACTTTGAACGGCGATCTTGAAGTTAGTGGTGTCGCGAATTGAGACAGTGGAGGCGGGGAGGCGCTTCCATTCATTGGAAGATGTTTATTCACCGGTTATACACTGGTTAAACATAGAGACGCGCTGTTGGCTGGCCAGAATCTCGCGCGTATATTCGGCCGAATAGTTCCCCTTATTGCGTTGATGTTTCTAAATAATGCGTCACATTGTTTGTATTCTGCAAGACACTTCTTACACAAGCTTTGGTCTGAGCACCTCCCTCCCTCTCTTGTTTCATTTCCGTAACAACTTTAGCAACAACGACACAACACTCCTGCTTTGTGTCCTAGTTGTATTCCACAAAGCCCGCGTCGCCATTTTCAGCACAAGTTCCTGAAAAAGTGGCTTAATTTCAACGTCCTAGTGCATTTCGGTTAGCGTGCAAAATGAGTTCACCCTAGCGTGGAAGCTTAGGCTTGTTGTTGATTCATTGGGAAAAGGATACAGCGCAGAAAAGACAGGAACACGAGAGAGCGACAAGCACACAGCGCTGACTTACAACAGTTTATTCGCGAAGTCATGAAGGAATAAATATATAGGGCGCTACTATGCGCAATATGCGAATGATCGGCAAAAAACGTGCAGCATCATTTGCAATGCTGCTAATGATAGCCAAGTGCCTACAGAGCAAATGGAATGCTTGCCATTCAAACACTGTCAAGATATGCCATTTCCCGAGATGAAAGGGCAATCGAAGGAGAACTGACGCACGAGCGATCAAACTTCCTTATGAAATCTGCCACAATGATTTCACGTGTCAGCTGTGAACTATGCTTAGCCAGCACTTTGCTTTTTTCCAAGTAGGGCTTACACCCGTGGTCGCGGCAATGAATACCTAGATGGCCCTGTACCGTGTTGTACACATTGTTATGGTGCTCCCTGAGACTGAAGAGGGTATAGGGAAACGCGCTGGTGTTATGGTGTTTTTTTTTTTTTTTGACCCGGAAAAACTAGGAAAGCTTTTCAAGATTGCTTCACAAGCCAGGCGTGGCCGTTGTACTGTGAAACACAGGAAGGGTTTTGTGCCCTGGCATCACTGGCGTGGTGTACGTTATTCCTCTGTGTTGTGGAAAAAAGTACGCGGGAAAGACAGGAAGGCGCTGTGTGCGTGCCGCTCTCTCGCGTCCCTGTTTTTTTTTGGGGGGGGGGCTGTGTCCTTTTTCCAATGAATTCAACGGAAATTTTCACCCCCCCCCCCCTATAAAAATAAAAATGACGTTACAATATGACGTTACAGAGACGAAAAAGAAAAGAAAACCACATGAAGACAATAGTCGTTTCATGCCTTACTCAGTTTCATGCATGAGTTGTAAAGTGTCTTTGCCTTGATGGTGGCACTGTTGTCATACGGGTTCGGCGGCTCCTCGAGCAAATCTGCAGAAACAACGGGAAGCATTCTCTGTCAGCTGAAGACCGACGCGTTCCCGTTGAGGAAATCGCCAGTCTGAGATGTTTTAGTGATCTGACGGCTTACTGAGTTACAATTGAAGGACAGCGTGCTGGTCAGCTTTGCGTAAGAAATGTTAGGCTAATTAATGAACAGCAGAAAAAAAAACACCCAGGAACTAAAACTAACAACGACACAGATTGTAAAACGTGCTGTCTTTTCTTATCAAACAGTTAGAATAAAGATGCTTAATAATGGATAGAAACAAGACCGGTTTGAACATTAGTTTAAGGCGGTGTCATTATTGGAGGTCATGAAGTCTGAAGGGATTATCTATCGCATTTGCACTGAACTCTCAAGCGCAAAGGGACTAATAGGAGCTAGTCTTCAGTACACAGTTAATGAAAATGAAGCGAAACGAGTTCTTGGCGGCGGAAGAAACTTTGAAGAACTTAATTGCGTCCCGAGTGCTTGCGTGACTAGCGCAAGGAATCTTTTTTTCTGATGAGCCAGCTTCCAGTTTTCCAGTGTCGTATTTGTTTTTGCTCGATTTTCCGATCCTTTTATTGCGACATCAATTATATCGACAGTCGAGGCGCGCTCGAGCCTTGTCGGCGCCGATGCCACTGTTGTCGTGCCGCCCAGATATTGATGGTTCATGCACGGCCCATTAAAGGTTAAAGGGAGAGTCGCGCAGTTGTTTTGGTACCGGCTTGTGCACGCTTCAGAAAAAAAAGTAACCAATTGCAATTACAATTAGTTCATTCACAAGTGCGATAGATTACCGTGACCAATTACTGCCCAGCGAGGGTACTTAAACTACGACCCGAAAGTTATATATTACATTTGCGTTACTTTACTACCAATATTTATTAATATTGCGCAAGTACAGTGCGACGAACTGGCCTGGCTCTTTCAGCGCGTCATCTGCAGCACTTGACACGTTATCTTCGCGAACAATTGGTTTTTCAAAGTATTTGGCGATCATCTTCCCTCAATTTCTTGTGAAAGCATCAGCATCCCCACTGAAAACTGGCTCCATAAGCATGCTGGAGGGAAAGGCGGTGTTGTAACGTACGAACACATTGCGCATAAGGTTATGGTTACTCACTCAACTCGAGCCAGTAGTCGAAAAAAGAACTCGTGCTAGCCTTACGTGCGTCCGAAGGTATACGCAACGTGCAATGCCGGGGAGCATCTGGCGACAACAGAAAAGACAGAGCTCGCTAAACGTGAGCGCCCCGACGTGGTGGCACTCGTTGCCGCCCATCGCGACGCTGCACAGCGACGCGGCGCAAGTGCTGCCTGCACCCGGCGGCGGGGGCCTCAGGTCAGCGCACACGCGAGGCGGCTGCGTTTCACTGCGGTAAGTTGCCGGGCGCTCGAAATTGCGTCTCTTGTTGCAGCTTGTCTCGCCAACAACGAAATTGGTTAAAGCGATAGATTGCTTAAAAAAAATGGCTGTGGCTTAGGTAAGGTTAAGCCCAGGATGCGAAGCATACTAGCCTTTATTTTAGTTGTTGAACCACTGTTTAGCCTGGTGAACTGCTGTTGCTTGGCTATATTTGGTTCGGCTAGACGAAGAAACAACTCATGCATTACTTCTTCGCCTTCAAGAGTGGAACGCGACAGCGTTCCCGTCGACCCGCCAAGGGGTGTAAGACAATGGGCTACAGGGCAGCGACTACGCGCCCCGCATTGGACGCGGTGAGCGTCGAGCAAAGCAGCGTTCGGCGCGGCAACGAAATGTGCGCCTGAGCAAGAGACGCACGCCTTAGAAACAGCGCGTTTCTAAGGCAACACCGCATTCACTAGAGGCGCTTTTGTACCGCTTTGAAGCGTTGTACTCGTGGCTCAGTGGTAGCGTCTCCGTCCCACACTCCGGAGACCCTGGTTCGATTCCCACCCAGCCCGTCTTGCAAGAGTTGAGCCAAAGCCACTTCTCCTCTGTCGTGACGTCACGGTGTCACGTGATTTCATGGTCACCGCCGCGCCTGAGGAGCTGGGTTGAGCCCTCGTAATATGCTTCGCATAAAAAAAGGCAGTGGCTTAGCTCGGCTATGCCAGGATATACGTAGCGAAAGCTAAGGGATAGCATGGTTAGCTTTGGTTAACCTTGATTGCAAGTCCAGGTTAGTCTGGTTGTCTAGCCATGTTGCGGCGTTTAGCCAGTCGTTCGGCGCGCTGTTCGTCTGTTTCCTGAGCGATTGGTTTCGTCTACATCTCGTTCCGATGTCAATTCTAGGCCCCCTCCTGCTTATCAGAATTGTCGCCGTTCATACTCAGCTGTGTTTGCGGCGCACGCGAGCTCTCCTTTTCAATCCTCCGACATGTTATCAGGCATGCGACGCAGCTGGCGAAGTGAGCGGACGCAAGCGCAACGACGAGGAACGCGGTGTGACGTCATACCAAACGGCGGAAGCGGAAAGGCGCGGCGCTGCGCAGCGGCGAAACACTCGGTGTTACTATAGTGGCGCATGCGCATTCGTGACTAGGGAGTGGGAAAAAGTAATATTCGCGGCGAGGCGCACATTCTGACGTCATGTGCCTCCTCGGAGCACCGCCACGGCGAAATCGCAAGTTCGCGGCCAGTAAAGCTTTCGCTTTAAAATAACGAAATGATGGAGTTACACTGAGCGTTACCCAGCGAAAAAAGTAATCGACCAACTATAGAACTGCCAAAACATCTAATTCAATACGAGTAATTTATTACATTTGTTACGTACGAGCTTAGCTTGGTTGCGTACACGGCGAAGCCCAGTGGATGCACCGTGACGCTCTGTCGGCCAGCGTTCTTGTTTCCGCTGCTGGCATGAGCGGCTGTGCGCACGGCACATACACAGTGGTGAGTACAAGTGGAGCGAACAGCCAGTTTAATCCTTCCACTGGGCGCCGACAAACGCCCATGATTTTCCACCGGCGTCCCTGCAAAATCTAGGTACGACGCCTGTGACTTCACTGCCGGCGGCATCTGCCAGAGGGCGCTGTTTCTGGTGCGTAGCTGCACTTGTCTCGCGTGCTGCGCCGCCACCGCCGCCAGCACGTCGCCTCCTCCACGCTTTGTGGCAACACCGTGCGAGAAGTTCAAGCGCAACGCTATAAACCTCGCTATCGCTTTCGACAGAAAGGCGCCTTCGCTATTTTTGGGCCCCGGTACCACTGAAATAAAAGCGACCTTAATCTCGCACTGATGGTGCTTTTTCGTGCAACGAGGACTAAGTGTTCCCGTTTGTGATTTTATGAAATCAAGAGAAAAAGAAAAGAGCAGAGCAGGTGCAACAATAATCACAGTGTTTGCCCTTGCACTATTTGTCAGGACGAGTACAAGCTTCAGGTATAGATTTTACTAACATGCGAACAGTTAACAATGAATTAGCTATCTCATATTTTCGTCAAATTAGTACTATGTATGCTTACAGTACAGAATTTAAGGCGATCATCGTAAAGGCAACGTTTTTCCGCTAAATTGTTGAGGCTACTTTTTTTTTTACTGAATTACTAAATTACTAAAGGTTAAATTTTTCTGAGGCTCTCTGAAGAATCTGTGCTTCGTTACGTTCTTCAAGAAAGTTCGCACTTCAGACGCTTTACAGCGCCCACGGACGCGTAGTGCAATCTTCGGCAGCTACGGTCACATGCGTGGTGCCGTGCCCATTGCTCACGGATACTGAATTTTGCCACGTCTCGAAGAGCAAGAAGCGATGGAATGCAAGACACGCCGGAGGGGAGAGAGATAGTGAGAGACCTTTGAGTATGATCTGCAGCTCGTCGGAGAGCACCTCGAAGGTGGAGATGCTGGGCCGGTCCTCTGGAATCTGGTGCCGCTTGTTCCACGAGCCGCATGCGTACTGGAAGAAGTCTGAGCACGGGTCCGCGCTCTGATCCATGCCGTTCAGCAGGGACGACGCTGCGATGGAACGGGCAACCGAGTGAGAGAGAGGGAGACAACACGGAGGAAGCTTTGTACTAGGGTAGAGGCTTGGCCGAGTTGGACGTGGTTCATAACGGCGGTTTCTGCGTAGATCACGAAATTAGGTAAACAAGTACAGAGAGGAGTAAAGAGCGCTAACTTTTTACTGCAGATCTTTATTTGCGGACGAGCCTAATATATATGCGCGGCAAACGGGAAAACACACAGAAAAGGGGGGATACGCAGAGCCAGCACATCGTGGATGAGTCGGATCACTTCATGTGCCCGCGACTGCCCTGCGCTCGGCCAAGTAATCTCGTTCAGGTCGTGACAGATCAATGGAAGGGGTGCTTACACTGCGGTCACCTAGATCGTGAACGTACTCCGCTTGTATTATTCCTCGGGTTCGCTGCGACCTATGCCATGCCAATACCACGCACTGATGAAGGAGGGGGGGGGGTGCACTTGCAATCCCGGCAGTGAATGCCGAGATATGCCCTCACTCGTCACTGTCCTTTTTTTTTTCCTACTTTCGTACACTACGCAAACACCAGCGTTATGAAACTTTGTACCTCGGGGGCCAGCTCCGATGCCGCCTATATTAATGTAATCGTAAAAACGCTCAGTCCCCAGCAGCTGGGAAGCAACTGATCACGGCGGCGGTCAGTCCTGCGACGCAGCAGAGGGTGCTAAGAATCCCTGGTTACGGACAGGCCGCCATTGGAGTCTGAACGTGGCAACGTTTAACGCTGGAACGTTATCTAGTGAGGCAAATCTAGCAGTGCTATTGGAGGAACTATAGAGGGCAGTAAATGGGATATAATAGGACTTAGTGAAGTTAGGAGGACGAAAGAAGCATATACAGTGCTGAAAAGTGGGCACGTCCTGTGCTACCGGGGTTGTGCTACCGGGGCTGTGCTACCGGGCTCTTCTCGTCGCTATATATAGCGACGAGAACGAGAAATAAATCTGTTGTTGAAAGTAGCGCTGTGTGTGTCAGATGTGCCTTCTGTTGTCCGTGTCAAGCTTGCGCTATAACAAAATAAGACTTAGCGGAGAGACGAGAACTAGGAGTCGGATTCCTGATTAATAAGGATATAGCTGGTAACATGCAGGAATTCTATAGCATTAACGAAAGGGTGGCAGGTCTTGTTGTAAAAATTAAATTGAAGGTCCTACAGGTATACGCTTCAACATCCAGTCCTGATGACCATGAAGTCCAAAGGTTCTATGAAGTCGTGCAATCGGGGATGGGTAAAGTCAAAACAAAATACATTATACTTATGGGTGACCTCAATGCCAGAGTAGGCAAGAAGCAGGCTGGAGACACGTCAGTGGGGGAATATGGCATAGGCTCTAGGAATAGCAGGGGAGAGTTATTAGTAGAGTTTGCAGAACAGAATGATATGCGGATAATGAATACCTTCTTCCGCAAGCGGGATAGCCGAAAGTGGACGTGGAGGAGCCCGAATGGCGAGACTAGAAATGAAATAGAATTTAAACTCTGCGCTAACCCTGGCATCATACAAGATGTGGACGTGCTCGGCAAGGTGTGCTGCAGTGACCATAGGATGGTAAGAACTCGAATTAGCTTAGACTTGAGGAGGGAACGGAAAAAACTGGTACATAAGAAGCCGATCAATGAGTTAGTGGTAAGAGGGAAAATAGAGGAATTCCGGATCAAGCTACAAAACAGGTATTCGGCTTTAACTCAGGAAGAGGACCTTAGTGTTGAAGCAACGAACAACTATCTTACGGGCATCATTAAGCAGTGTACAATAGAAGTCGGTGGTAAGTCCGTTAAAATGCGAGTAAGCTATCGCAGGAGACGAAAGATCTGATCAAGAAACGCGAATGAATGAAAGCCTCTAACCCTACAACTAGAATAGAACTGGCAGAACTTTCCAAGTTAATCAACAACCGTAAGACAGCTGACATAAGGAAGTATAATATGGATAGAATTGAACATGCTCTCAGGAACGGAGGAAGCCTAAAAGCAGTGAAGAAGAAACTAGGTATAGGCAAGAATCATATATATGCGTTAAGAGACAAAACCGGCAATATCATTACTAATATGGATGAGACAGTTCAAGTGGCTGAGTTCTATAGAGATTTATACAGTACCAGTGGCACCCACGACGATAACGGAAGAGAGAGCAGTCTAGAGGAATTTGAAATCCCACAAGTAACGCCGGAAGAAGTAAAGAAAGCCTTGGGAGCTATGCAAAGGAGGAAGGCAGCTGGGGAGGATCACGTAACAGCAGATTTGTTGAAGGATAGTGGGCAGAAAAACTGTTCACCCTGTATACGCAATGCCTCATGACTTCGAGCGTACCGGAATCTTGGAAGAACGCTAACATAATCCTAATCCATAAGAAAGGAAACGCCAAAGACTTGAAAAATTATAGACCGATCAGCTTATTGTCCGTTGCCTACAAACTATTTACTAAGGTAATTGCAAATAGAATCAGGAACACCTTAGACTTCCGTCAACCAAAGGACCAGGCAGGATTCCGTAAAGGCTACTCAACAATAGACCATGTTCACACTATCAGTCAGGTGATAGAGAAATGTGCAGAATATAACCAACCTTTATATATAGCTGTCATTGATTACGAGAAAGCGTTTGATTCAGTCGAAACCGCAGCAGTCATGCAGGCATACGGAATCAGGGTGTAGACGAGCCATATGTAAAAATACTAAAAGATATCTCTAGCGGCTCCACAGCCACAGTATAGCCCTCCATAAAGAAAGCAACAAAATCCCAATAAAGAAGGGCGTCAGGCAGGGAGATACGATCTCTCCGATGCCATTCACAGCGTCTTTACAGGAGGTATTCAGAGGCCTGGATTGGGAAGAATTGGGGATAAGAGTTAATGGAGAATACCTCAGTAACATGCGATTCGCTGATGATATTGCCTTGCTTAGTAACTCAGGGGACCAATTGCAGTGCATGCTCATTGACCTGGAGAGGCAAAGCAGAAGGGTGGGTCTAAAGATTAATCTGCAGAAAACTAAAGTAATGTTTAACAGTCTCGGGAAGAGAACAGCAGTTTGCGATGGGTAGCGAGGCACTGGAAGTGGTAAGGGAATACATCTACTTAGGACAGGTAGTGACTGCGGATCCGGTAATGAGACTGAAATAGTCAGAAGAATAAGAATGGGCGGGGTGCGTTTGGGAGTCATTCTCAGATCATGAACAGCAGGTTGCCATTATCTCTCAAGAGAAAAGTGTATAACAGCTGTGTCTTACCAGTACTCACCTACGGGGCAGAAACCTGGAGGCTTACGAAAAGGGTTCTACTTAAATTGAGGACGACGCAACGAGCTATGGAAAGAAGAATGATAGGTGTAACGTTAAGGGATAAGAAAAGAGCAGATTGGATGAGGGAACAAACGCGAGTTAATGACATCTTATTTGAAATCAAGAAAAAGAAATGGGCAGGCGCAGGACATGTAATGAGGAGGGAAGATAACCGATGGTCATTAAGGGTTACGGACTGGATCCCAAGGGAAGGGAAGCGTAGCAGGGGGCGGCAGAAAGTTAGGTGGGCGGATGAGATTAAGAAGTTTGCAGGCACGGCATGGCCACAATTAGTACATTACCGGGGTTGTTGGAGAAGTACGGGAGAGGCCTTTGCCCTGCAGTGGGCGTAACTAGGCTGCCGCTGCTGCTGCTGATGATGTTTATGATGATGATGATGACGATGATGAAAAACGCAGGACATGTCTCGCAAGACACCCACTGGACCGATTTGAACAAAATTATCTGCACTTGAGAAAGAAAGTTAGGAAAAGAGAATTTATATTTAGGACCTCGTACTTTTTACCAGCATTGCGAAAATAAATGTTTAAAAAATTCGAAGTGCGAAGTTTACAGATCCGTAACTCTGTGCAAAGAAAATATATCGAAGTTCTCGAAACTGCATGTGTTAGAAACATTTAAATCGGACAAATTTGGTAGACTAGTTTACGTGAAATTGTTGAGATGCTTGCGAGCGTTTTTCAGAAGCCTTTCTCGCAATAAGTTGATGGTATATTTGAGAGTGGTGTTTAATGCATTGATTCTGTCCACTTTCCATGTCTTAATAGGTGCAACTTACAAAATTGCGATGTCGCTATTTGTTTCTCGAGTCGGGCACAGTGGGTGCCCTGTAGAACGATTTGTCCATTCCAATTCAGTTAGAAATCTCGAGTCATCGCTTGCTCTTAACCGAGAAAGCTTTAGGTTGGCTACCGCATACACAGACGAAAGGGGAGGAGGCAGCGGAAAGAAGAGAGAAAGTGTTCCTTGAACACGTGCGCACAAAAGGAAAATGTCATGTGGTTCAAGGTGAACGTGAAGAGGAACTGGTACTTGGTGCCAATATGTTTGATAAACAATAGACCGGCCGATCAGTATGGCCAAGCGAGAGACAGCCTAAATTCGTCGCATGCTTTATTGTGCAACGAGGACTCCTTGTGCAGGTACGAGGTTCGGTTGGTAAACAGGGAGCGTGGAGGAGCTGCCATGTACTACACTTTGTGCGAGCTTGTGTCATGCCAGGGAGCTTCGAGGGGGCGAATTTATCAAGCGCCCATCTCCGAGTCACTTCAGATGAACGTGTATTAGTGCTTAGTCTGTGGCACGTATGCGACAATGGTCTCAATACAGCTTGAAACACAGCCAAGCCTGGTACCGCTCACGGGTCGCGGTGTGCAGCCATAATATGCTGGCCGTGTCGAAAATGGGTGTCGGTCCACCTCTCACCGGTGGCAAGTTGTTTTTCAACGATACGCTAACCGAGAGTTTTAGAATAGGGGCCCCAGAAGTTTGGGGCCTCAAAGAACTTTCCGGATGTCTGCGTTGGGGCACGCAGGAGTGAAGAGATTTAGAACAGGGCTTTGCGTTTGCGGACAGCGTCTTGCGCTGACAGCGCCACTACGGCGTCAAAGAAAAGCTACTAGAAATAATTAAATAAAATATACCATTTTGTGATAAGAATAGTAATTTCAACTTTCGTGTATTTGCGTTTAATTACAACTTAGAGGTTGTTCTATTAGCAGCAAACAATTAGTTGCGCTTAGTTTTGAGTAACCAACTTTACGTGCCTTCACGAGCCAGGCTAAGCCGTGTTAGGCCTACGAGCCATCAAATGCACAATCAAATTCGGAATCAGCGGCGTCTAATGAATCAATCTTCATAACACACGCTATTTGAGAGAAAGCGATAACCGCAGTCACTTCTCGAACCCACTTTGGTGCTAGGTTAGAGCCGTCGCTTCGATGGGTGTCGCCATGCTTGTTTACCCAAATCTTTTGGGTAACTTTTGGGGCTCCTGCTAAACCAGTGAAATAGCGTGCCCAACGCAAAACGCAAACGCACTCTGCGTCTCGCGCATGCGCAGTGGCTTCGACGCTATTTCTCTGGGGCCCCAAAACGTGTAGGATCCCTATTCTAAAACTCTCTAATGTTTTCTCATGTGCGAAGTGCAAGATGAACTAACCTTTATTTATTCCACGTTCGTGATGCCTAAGTTAAGCTTAAGCGCGGTTTTTCAAAGTAATATAATGAAGGCTATACATTGCTCGGTTTTTTACTTTGTATAAAACTGTGTTGTGTATGTGACGGTAGTGTATTATGTTCTTTCTGTTTCCATAGGCTCTGAGTGTGAGTATTCGGGTGCTTGGGTCCGGTCAGGCAGAACACATCTGCCTTTTGCCCTTGTATCCGAGACCTTGTTGCCTTAAATAAAGATTATTATTATTATTATTATTATTATTATTATTATTATTATTATTATTATTATTATCTACAGCTCCTGCTGCAGTATTCTCGAATATTTCACGCAAAAAGTACGAGTTGCCTAACAAATCGCTGCAGCCTATAGCCATCCGGATGGCGGTCTCCGTTTTCGTAGGGAGTCATGGGCGCCTGCACGTGCAAGCTTGTTATGGGGCAGCATCTGAGCGTTTTCGTGGAAGAACGTTAAACGCGGACTGCAAACGTTCCGCGCACGAGAATCCTCTTTACGCTCCGGGTGATTTCAATAGTCTGCCCGATTGGCTCCGAGAAAGGTGGCGGCCGACGCCGCGCGCATTCAACTCGCCCCGAGCTGGCGCCAGTGAGGTGTGATGCTGGACAGGCCGCGGAATTCCGCAAGTCGGACAGGCTGGTATTCTTCCTGCAATGCTTACTTGCCGCTTGTTTGGTTGGGGCAATACGTAGGGGCAGGAATGTGCGAGGAAAGGGCCGTCCAGCTGGGGCGAGCGAGAAAGGAAGCCTTGAAAAGAGAGCTTCCAATTGAATGAGCGAGATGTGGTGGCCGATGAGTGTTCTTTCTTTTTTTTTCATTAGCTTTTGCTTATTTTGCAGTTTCCGTTGCTGTTGTTTTTCTCGAACGGACTTTTCTCGACTCGACCGAACGCAGCGGTGTGGCCCGCTGGCTCGCCCGTCGGCGCCCATGCCCTGGGCGACGCGCTTTCCGGCCGCACCCGGGCGTCGTCACCCCGTCTCTTCCGCACGGATCGAGCGCAAATGAAGCGAGCGCGGCCTCGCCGGCCATGGATCGACGACGACGGCCTCGCGCGCTGATGCGATCGGCGGCGTTCGCCAGCGGTGCGCGAGGCTCTCGGCTGCCCACGTCCAGCGGCGCGCTCGCGTGACTTGGTCGCGCGCGGGGAAGCTGATGGGACAGGAGGCGCCCATCTCCTCCGCGCTCCCATTTCTGTGCCCGCCCGCCTGTTTCCTTTCTTGCGCCTCTTGGCCCTCACCTGAGTCACCTCTCGCGTTCTCTACTTCTTCTTTTTCGGCTTGCCTTGAATAGCGTCCGGTTAGCAGAGAAGCAGAAACGGGTGCACAGGAGCAGTGCAGGTGCGGGAGACTGTGACCCGCTCTCTTGTTCTTTACATTTATAAAGAAAGGCAGAGGGAGCATCACACCGCCGAGAGAGGCAAGGGTAACTCTTTTGGTCTCTTCTTCGTTTGACCTCCACATCGTACGAAAAGAAAAAAAAAATGCCTAACGAAGAGACTAGATGTACGTGAAAGGCAAGAACAAAGAAAAAAAAAACGCGTAACTCGCGTCTCGGTGGGCCGTAAGTGATGCCGGCTGTTTCATTCTACGGACAGACGGTTTTTCGTGGGCGCGACGGGTCGTGCGACAGGTCGAGTCTCGATTCGTGTGTCTTTGCGTTTCTCCCGGGTTTTGCGTCGCCAGCGGAAGGGCGTCCTTTCTCTTATTTACTTACATGCACTGCGGGACGGACAGGTGAGTTGCTCAGAAGGCACAGAGCGAAGGAAAATTTTGCTTCCTGATTAGTGGAAATTGCCTTCCTGTCAATGAATCGTCCGTTGAAAGGGCTGTCTTTTCGCAGTACGGAAATAATGGCGGCTGCAGAAGAGAAATGTTTGGGCAACATTCCTGGACGCAGACGTGGGATAAAACAGTCGTGTCTTCAGTTTTCTTGTAAAATCGCGTGACGTGATGTTTCGTCCTGAATAATTGAGGCATAGAGAAAGCCCGTGTTGTGATGCAGTTACGAAGCACAATAAATCGCAGCGAAACTGGCGTTTTTCACTTAGGGAAGGCGCGAGTTTCCTATCTGTCCGTACACTACGCCCAGCTTCAGAACTTCAGACTCGTCTTCTTTATTAGCTAGGAAAGGTGGGAGGCATGGCCACTGAAGGATCCAGCTATTAAAATGCATTAGCCAACATAAATAAGAAGAAAGAAAGAGGAGGTAACAAAATAAAATAAAAACACGCCATCGAAATAAGTCTCTTCGGACTTGTTTGACAGTTACCCTCATGTTTATCGTGCTTACAGTGGCAACATCCTATCATGGTGTCACTTGCTAATCTCTGTCCACAAGCCTCGTGAAGCTGAATAATTTTTCTTCTTTATCTTATTCCTCTGTTTTCATTTTTAGTTTACTTAATTCAACTTGCGTATGTGACTATACTAAACTCTAACTGAAACTGGTTAATGATTGTTACGAAGTAAATTAAAATATTTGACTGCTAATAACAATCATATCTGTAGATGACAGGAAGTACTGTTGTGAAGTCGGGGGTCTGTGCGGTCAACAATAGGGTTTCGAGCGACGTTAAAGAGAAGAAAAAAAAAAGGATTACATTAAAAAAATTACATGATTGAGTTTTACAATACGGCTCCAGCTATCGGAGCACACTATGGTAGCGTCTTTGCCGAGTGTCTCTCTGTTTCCGAGCATCCTCCTCCTCTCCACACAGCTGCTTGGATCCGCTTTTTATGCCCTGCGTCGCCATTGTTCAGCCGCTTCCCCCAATCCGGCGTCAGGACACTGATCTCAGGTCCCACTAATCCAGAGGTTTGTTGCCCTTTCCCTTCGACGGGAGTTTTATCGAAACACACTCACATCACTGGGCACAAACAGGGGAACTGGGATCGTACACTGACTCCGTCCCCGGCGTGGTCGTGCCAATTTGTGTCGGGCATGAAATAAGTGGTAGCTGGCCCATGCTATCGTCCGACTCATACACGCTAAGGACGTTGTTGAAGCTTGGGAGGGACTTTTTCTCATCGAGAACGAGGAATACGGGATCTATTTACAATATCTACATAAAGGGTGGAGAAAGTTACATTTAATCAGTCTAGCATGACTGAAAACGAAAGAACACCGAACAGTCGACAACGGCTGCTTAAAAACCCTCTGTCCTTCCTAGATCCCTAGGTGAGGGAGAACTGCCGTTCAACCTTCGTCCAATGGGAGAGTCATTGCAGTCGACCCGCCTTTGAGGGGGAGGGTTCACACACTAATTTCCGCACTTTGGTTTCACTGTACACACCGAAGGGAGTGGGTTGTCGTAGACAGGGGTTGATACGCTTGGCCCAAGCAGGCGCCTCTTGATCTCAGAGCTGACCCCGCAGCTAACCGCCGCGTCTGTCAATAGACTGTGACGACTTCCGGGGCCCGTGAGAAAGCACCGCAAGACACCTTTTTCCAGGAGCTCTCTTGCTCCAAGTAGACCGTGAAGGTGACAGCGAATCAACTAACAATACTCGGTCCACCGAACGTGGCTAGAATTGTTGGCGCCGCTGACTGTCCGCAGGAGGCGCATTGTTGTCTTTACAAAGCGAGTCGTCGCAGCGGGCCGGGAAGGGTTCGAAGGTCGCTTCTCCAAAGATCGCTAGAACCGCAGGTCGATCGAAATAACTGCAGCGGGCTGTGAATGGTTTCCAGTTCAGTACCCCTGCAGGCCGATCGTAACAGTGTGAAGAATCGTAGCCTTTCACAGACCTCGCCTCCGGCGTGGACGTTCAACATCCCATTTGACGAGGCCGTGGGCTCGTTTCCCCTTTATCCGTGACCGGAGTTTTGTCGCGGAGTGAACGGCCGACCATAACGGCCTTGATGGGCTCTTCGTGACGGTCAGATGAGACGACGTTGCTATCTTCAAGCGAGCTGCCTTGAAGTGAATGATGAGGCGCGACAAGTGCATGTCGCTGGGGTGGCTCTGGAGGACCGTCGGGCACAACAGTACCTAGGCTGGAAATTTACCTACTACGAACGAAACCCGACACTTGTTGATGTGAAATAGCTGCTTTTGTTTGGATTCCCTGGATACAGTAGAGAATGACGTTCAGTCCGAATGGACAGCGTAAGGATTTTGTGTTTGCATTCGTACCTTACTTTTGTACAAGCAGGTGAAATTGCCCGAGTGTGCGCATTGCAGTCGAATAATTGATTGGAGGACGTTTTGAATTGTTCAACAATGTATGGACATTTTGACTGCAATAAACACACTGAGTTTTTGCTTTGCATGCGGAAACCATTTTCAAATGAGTGAACATTCAATGGATTTTTTTTACTACTGCAACTCTTTGGAACACGCGCTAAATTGACAATGGGTTTTAACGCGAGCTGAAATGGGAACGTACAGAGGGTATGTATGTCCTGTGCGGGCACAGTCTAAATATGTTCGACAAACCACCAATCGGAAGAACAATGTGGCCGACGTGTAGACAGAGAAAAATAAATAAATAAGTTCAGTTACATGTTTTTTAGTCATACAGGCCATTTTCCTAGATATGCATCCGGGATGAAAAAAGCAGGAAAGAATGCTGAAACACTTGCGGACTTAAGCACTGGCACAAATAGCAATCTGGGCCGCTATCTTGTACACGTTCGAAAAGCCGACGTTCGATATCGCGTCGCGCGATTGTCCAGGCTGCGCCGATATTGCGGCCTATAGGCCAATATAGTCCAATCGCGCGAGGCGAAATCAAACGTCGGCTTTTCGAAAGTGTACAAGATAGCGGCCCTGTTCTCAGGTGAAGTGGCGGTACCAAGGCGCAGGAAACGCGTTAGGCATAATATTATCGAGTGTTTTCTACAAGAAGGACGGTTGAAGGGCACTCTAAGAAAGTTTACACCCTTTGAGTCGTACCTTTGCCACACAACGATAAACGTCATCCGTCTCGTCCACATTTCCTTTCTTTAACGCTGCGAGCCGGGTTCTTGCCAGTAACGAACAGCATGCGCGTTATCAGCATGACATAGTATTCCCGACAGGAAAGTAGCGGGCGCGGCGTTTTCAAGAAAGTAAACGCAAGCAAGGCAGATGGCGATTATTGTTGTGTGGCAGATATACACCCCAAGGGGTGCGAACTTTTTTAGAGTGTGAGCATCAAAGCCATCGGTCACTTATACACCAGCCGTCAGGAAGTCCCTCTGGTACTTCACCGACATCACCAGAGGGACACGTGTCAGCTGTCTGTGGCAGTACGCGGTTATTGTTAAGCGAACTTGTGAATGACGGGCACTACATGGGTTTGTCTTTATTCCATGCTGCAGGCTATGAAGGCACGTGGAGATTTTCGTAGCGGCCTTCTTAAGGTTCATTTGTCATCGAAAAATACTTCTATAGCAATTGTTTATGCCATTCTGCCTTTACAGCTAACGGCGATGCGTACAATTTTGTTTTCTTTCATACTGTGCAACGTACACACCACAAAGGTCATAACCTTATTTTCATGCAATTTATATGTTTATGCACGGCTTTGTTCCCAAGCTATGTTGAAATGCAAATTCCGAATCAGGTGGATGCAGTATAACCGTAGAGAAAGAAATTGAACAAGAGGGAACGCTCGGCGAAAACTGGCAACAGGAAACACGTCACGCCTAGTGTCAACCCCATCCGTTAATTGACGCGAGCATCAGAAAAAAAGAATGTGAAATGAACTTACAGACAACGTTTTATTTTTTTTAATTCTTTCCCACAAAAAAAAAAATTGCGTATAAATGAACTTATACTTCGCGACTTATTTTTCTTGCGTCACCTAGCAACAAGCTAGCTGCACGCCAGGCGCGCCATATGCATGCGTCATTCGCCAGACATGCCGCCGAAGCGAGCGAGGACGGCTGCGCATGTGAAGCACGCCTGCTCGGCGACCCGTCTGTTTTGGATGTAGCCCGTTTGTCGGGCTCCCGGCGTTTTCTTGCATTACATCTGCATTTCGACATGGCACTGCTGCACTACGGGACTACAGCAAGGTGAGGAATTTTGTTCAACAGTCTGCGGCGCACTTCAAGCGCATTTAGGCTCACTGCACAAAACTAAACTTATATAGTGACGCAGTTATTGAAAAACAGCTCCGCCGTCCAAGCCTAGTTAATTTGAGTTAATTACTCGTACTGGGAGATGTTTGCGACGCTTTCTACGAGTCCAAGCATTATTATAACTTACTTCGGGTAGTTTTTGGGCACGCCCGCCGCACCTGGCTTTGTGACGAAAAGCACATCGGCCATATGACGCAATTTCGCGTGTACACTGAACCTTACCGGGACAAGTTTTGGTGAGCCCAGACATTATTGTAACTAATTTCGTTACTTTTTGGGGTACTATTCCAGTACAGTGGCCGCGCTCTGCGTAGTGGCGCAGTTAGCGAAAAGCAGCTCGGCTGTGTGCCGCAGTTTCGCGCGTACTGAATTTTAGTGGGACAAGTTTGTGACGCTTTTTTATGGGCCTGCAACAACATATACCTTATTTCGGTACCCACGCTTGTCGAAAACGCGACGAGCCATTGCCAAAAGTGATAACACTGGAGTGTATTGCTTGCGCCGGCAGGACACGTAAATGATAACGCCGAGGAGCTCAAGAACTTGACATTTCTGTCTTCTGAGCGACTGAAAACAAGCTTTGCACCCACCAATTTGTCTTGAGTGCGACTAGAAGGCATTCTACGAGCGTGTAACATGGTCTGGCTGAGAGCCTGTGCTGTACCATTGCGTCGACTGAGTCCAAGTTGTTTTGGAAACGCGCAATTACCCGTGTATTTGTGCTCTTCAAGTGCAGGAAATAATGCCCGGGAAGGGAGGGATGCTTGAAAATCGGATGTTTTCTTCAGATTTATGGCATTGTTTAGGAGTCTATTTGCTACAACATGTATGTAAAAGTGAATTTGTCTGTAACACCGCTCATTCACCACTTACGCACGTTTCGCCTCTACACGCAATATTCTTGTTCGGTCAATATGCCAAAATGATACATGCTTGTAATTTACTTTTTTTTTTCAGCTGATGGCATCCGGTGGAGCTTCGTACGGCAACGACTGCTGCTTACCTGGTGCCCCAACTTTGGATGAATGCATAAGAAGCCCGGAACGAGCATTTGTATAGAGCAAAATAAACATTTCATCATTTCAGAAGACGTCCTGGGTTTCCTTGATGAAATTGCACGGGACACGCAATCGGTGGAAGGTTGTAGTGATCGTTCGCAATCATTTTACTAAATAATAAAACGATCCCGCGCCAAGGCCGCGCGTAGTTCGGCAGCAGAAGCGAAAAAAAAAATTAAATGCCCCGCCGATCATGCAGTGGAGCCGGCGTGGCGTTTACCAACTGGCGTTGAAAACGCGCGCGCCCAAAACCGAAACCGGAAGTTGCTAATACCATCCGCTTGGTGCGCTACAGTCAATTCGGCCGCTAGGCTCTATGGGAGTGTCCGCTCTTGTTCAATCTCCTTCTCTACGGTATAACTGTCTTTGGGAAATATTATACACTTTCGTGGTAGCTGCCACGTAACGAGATGATCGTTGAAGGTGACTCAGCCTTGGACAGTGCGTGCAGGAAGGGCAACAGTGCAGCGTAGCGCGTGTGCTATAGCATCTGTACTCCCTGTGAGGAAACATGGTTGCGAGTTCAAGCTCTTTTTCTACGTCGTTGTAATGTCGTTGCCCTCTGTCTTCACATTTTTGCTTGGGCAACTAAAATAATTATTAAATTGAAACAAAAAGACAATCTCTCACCTGTTTTCACGCACTCCGGAGTGAGGCAGATTTTTGATGAGAGATCTGTAAAATATACAAAAGAAGGTAACAACAAAGGAAATGTATACGGCCACAAGCGACGGAGGCGACAGGCACTGCGCTGCCCTCGTATCAGTATTACACGCGTGTATCCTTCCGTTGCCCGTGCTCCGTTACCGCTGCTCTTTTTGCGTACCGAATTGACTTTTCCGGGACAAGGCTGGTCTATGCGGTTCTGGTAGTCACTGTGCATTGCGCTAAGGGCTGCTTAATGCGACGAGGGGATAGATAGAGGCGACAGATTTTGTCGCACTTCACACAGAGAGATACGCACGCACACACACATGCGTGCGCACGCACATACACACACGAACGCACGCATGAACACGCACACAAACACACACAACATACACACACACGCGCGCGCACGCACACATACGCACACACAAACGCACGCGCACGCGCGCATACACATACATGCGCGCACACACAAACGCACATATGCGGGCACAAATGCACACACATTGTCACGTAGTAGTGACGGTGAAGAAAGCAGCAAAACTGGCAGTGACAAAACTAGCGTTTTATTGGGCGAACTTGTGCCCTCAAAAACAGGCTACACTCGAAAGAATGGCGACCGCGGCGAACACGGTCGGCAATCGTCGAAAATCTGAGAGCGGGTCAAGCGCATCGGCTTTTATGCATCAGTCATCGAAGGTTCCAGAATAATCGCTGGTGCCCGCGCGTCTTCCAGAAAGTTCTACACCATTCGCGTCGCGCATACATGAAATCAGATTACACAAGGTTCGGTGACACCAGACAGTAAAAAGAACCATCGATAACATTCGAGAAACTTCCGATACATGCCGGCGCGTCCTGCGCTGTGCGACAACATTTGTTAGACGGGAAAAAGCGGTCACCTGGAAAAGACAAACACGTACACGTGTCAATCCCCATCTCAAGAAACATGGTCCCTATGCTGCAAACCAAACAGGAGAGTTAAAAACAAAAAGTACACTTATTAAACAAAACAAAAACAACAAAGAAACAAAGTCCAAAGTAACAAACTCCAAAAAAACATCCAAAGTTCAGCTATCTAAAGTCTCAAAGTTCATTAGCGCTGGTAGAGCGACTTAAGCCGCACAACATGGACAATTTCATGTCGTGAGCGGCGCCGCTGTGATAGCGAAATGCCGTCTGGCACGACCTCGTAGTCGAGTACGTCAATGCACCGGATGATCTTCTGGGATCCGAAATAGCGGCGTAATAGTTTCTCACTGAGTCCTCGTGGGCGTGTCGTGGTCCAAACCCAAACACGGTCGCCGGGTCGGTACTCGACGTAGCGTCGTCGAAGATTATAGTGTCGGCTGTCGGTCCTCTGCTAGTTCTTGATGCGCAGACGGGCTATAGCTGTCGGGCTTATTCAGCGCGCTGGAGATATGCGGCGACATCAAAAATCTCTTCGTCGGTGACGTGGGGCAGTATGGCGTCGAGAGTCGTCAGGTTCGTGCCGTATACCAGCTTGAATGACGTGATCTGTGTTGTTTCTTGCACCCCCGTGTTGTAAGCAAAGGTTACGTACGGCAGGGCCGCGTCCCACGTTTTGTAAAAGAGTACGCATTTGGGCTGGTTGGTTCATGATTACGAGCAATAAAAACAGCGCTAAACGACGGGACGAGTGAAGGGACACAGACAACTGCGCTGACTAACAACCAAAGTGTGTTTATTCCGTCAGTCAGCATATATATGCTCCGCCGCTATCTGAAACCACAGAATCTACAGGATAGGGCATGCGCAGGGGGAATGCAATTAATGTGATAAGAAGGCAATCTCCTTTGGAAGGAGAGAAATGGACGGGAGGCTTACACATGCATCACCACTAACGTGAATGTGGAAGGCTTCGGATATAAGGCGTGCGCGGTCATCACGATATTTTGACAGATAGGTTACACCTTCGAAGGATGGCTTGCAGCCGCATTCATTGCAATGTAGCGACAACTGACTATCTTTTGCCCGTTTTTGAAAGTTGTTGAAGTGCTCACGCATGCGGTCGTTGATGCAACGCCCCGTTTGGCCTATATAAAAACGCTTGCATGAAAGAGGGATCTTGTAAACCACACAGTCACAACAGTCAGCAACAAACCTCTGTCTGTGCTGTTTTTTACAACTTTTTTTGTTGTTATTGCTTACCCTATTGACTTGGTGGCACAGGCTACCTAACTTATTTTTGGCAGTAAACACTACGAGGCTTTCGGCGATGCTGGTCAAAAGTTTTGACTTTTGACCAGCATCGCCGAAAGCCTCGTAGCGAACCTTAAAGGAAAGCAGTCGGCAGCTGCTCTGTCCGAGAATCGCTCACGGCAAGTGGTTGCGGTAATACCTTATGTTCACCAGGTTGCGCACAACCTCAAAAAGGTTGTCAGTAGGGCAGGCGTCAGGTTGCTGTTTACTGCCGAAAATAAGTTAGGTAGCCTGTGCCACCAAGTCAATAGGGTAAGCAATAACAACAAAAAAAGTTGTAAAAAACAGCACAGACAGAGGTTTGTTGCTGACTGTTGTGACTGTGTGGTTTACAAGATCCCTCTTTCATGCAAGCGTTTTTATATAGGCCAAACGGGGCGTTGCATCAACGACCGCATGCGTGAGCACTTCAACAACTTTCAAAAACGGGCAAAAGATAGTCAGTTGTCGCTACATTGCAATGAATGCGGCTGCAAGCCATCCTTCGAAGGTGTAACCTATCTGTCAAAATATCGTGATGACCGCGCACGCCTTATATCCGAAGCCTTCCACATTCACGTTAGTGGTGATGCATGTGTAAGCCTCCCGTCCATTTCTCTCCTTCCAAAGGAGATTGCCTTCTTATCACATTAATTGCATTCCCCCTGCGCATGCCCTATCCTGTAGATTCTGTGGTTTCAGATAGCGGCGGAGCATATATATGCTGACTGACGGAATAAACACACTTTGGTTGTTAGTCAGCGCAGTTGTCTGTGTCCCTTCACTCGTCCCGTCGTTTAGCGCTGTTTTTATTGCTCGTAACCACGTTTTGTGTTCGACGTCGACATACATTGCTAGTATGTCGGCGAGGGTCTTGTTCAGGCGCTCCGTGAAACCATTCGTCTGCGGGTGGTGGGCAGTTGTCCTCCTGTGACCTGTATGGCTGTATTTCAGAATGGCTTGGGTGAGCTCCGCTGTAAAGGCCGTTCCTCTGTCGGTGATGAGTACTTCTGGGGCACCATGTTCCAGCAGGATGTTCTCGACGAAGAATTTCGCCACTTCTGCTGCGCTACCTTTCGGCAGGGCTTTACTTTCAGCGAAGCGGGTGAGGTAGTTCGTCGCCACGACGATCCACTTATTTCCGGATGTTGACGTGGGAAATGGTCCCAACAAATCCATCCCGATCTGCTGAAAAGGTCGGCGAGGAGGCTTGATCGGCTGTAGTAATCCCGCTGGCCTTGCCGGTGGTCTTGCGTCGCTGACAGTTTCGGCATGTCCTCACGTAACGGGCGACGTCAGCGGTCAGGCGCGGCCAATAATACCTTTCCTGTATCCTCGATAGCGTCCGGGAGAATCAGAGGTGCCCCACGGTCGGATCGTCATGTAGGGCGTGCAGTACTTCTGGATGCAGCGCTCACGGAACAAGAAGATTGTTGGCGCGGACTGGTGAGAAGTTCTTCCTCACGAGTAGGTTGTTTCGAAGCGTGAATGAAGACAATCCGCGCTTAGATGGCCTAGGGACAACGTCAGAATTCCCTTCTAAATGCTCGACGAGGCCTTTTAGCTCAGGTTCTACTCGCTGCGGTTCAACGAAGTCTTCCGCGCTTATTATTCCAAGGAAGGCATCGTCATCCTCGTCGTCTTACGGCGGCGGGTCGATGGGGGCGCGTGATAGGCAATCGGCATCAGAGTGTTTTCTTCCGGTCTTGTAGATTACAGTGATGTCATATTCTTGCAGTCTGAGGCTTCACCATGCCAGCCGTCCTGATGGGTCCATTAAATAAGCTAGTCAACACAACGTGTGACGGTCGCTGACGACTTTGAATTGCATGCCATATAGATAAGGGCGGAATTTTGCTGTAGCCCAAATGAAGGCGAGGCATTCCTTTTCAGTCGTAGAATAATTGCCTTCCGCTTTTGACAGCGATCGTCTAGCGTAGGCTATCACCCGATCAAGTCGGTCTTTCCTCTGTACTAGGACGGCACCGAGGCCTAGGCTACTGGCGTCAGTGTGGATTTCGGTATGGGTGTCCTTGTCAAAGTGCGCAAGTACCGGCAGCGACTGCATGCGTTTTTTTGACTTCTTGAAATGCGTCGGCCTGCGGCGCTTCCCATTTCAACTCGACATCACATTTGGTTAGATGTGTCAGCGGCTCATCGATGCGTGAAAAGTCCTTGACAAAGCTCCTGTAGTAGGCACACATGCCAAGGAATCAGCGCACTGCCTTCTTTCGATGGGCTGCGGGAACTTTGCGATTGCACCTGTCTTCTGCGGGTCAGGGCGGACTCCAGATTTGCTGATGACGTGGCCCAGGAACAGAAGCTCATCGTATATTAGTTACAATGTACCTTATAAATGCGAATTTGTGCACCTATACTAAGGGTTACACAGCTAAGGGTGTAGGGAAGCTGGATTGTTGTTTGTTAGCTAGGTTATGTTTACCTAGTTGTGTTTAGCGAGCAGGACCAAGGCAGTAAAGCAGCAATCATGGACTTGAGGACACCTCTGAGAGACGAATGGTTTTCGGTGAAGAACTGGGCCTCGAAGTACACAAGAAAATGAGGAAATTGGAAATATTAAAGCTGATTTCCCAACAGGCCAGTGAGGAGGACATTGAAATTGGGTTAGAACTGTTTAGGAAAAGAGAGAAACGGTTGAAAGAACAGCAGGACAGATTGGAACACGAGAAATGAAAAAATGCAACTTTCCCTTGAAAGTAAACGTTTGGAGTTGTCTCGAGCGAGTTAGGGGCTCTGGAACGATCAAGTGAGGCAGAATCATACCACATCGACAGGTTGTTAAAGCCATTTGAGGTCGGGAGCGACATAGGCTTGTTCCTAGGGAAGTTTTGAAAGGACTCGCGAGAAGATGAACTTCGGTCCGAGTACATGGCCGCAGCGGTTGCTGTCTATGTTGCCGTGTGAGGCTGCTGAAGTAATCGCCAGACTCAGTGCGCCAGATACATATTATTATGCGAAGGTTAAGGCTAGCCTTTTGAAGAAGTACCGCCTTTCAGCCGAAGCTTTTCGGCAGAGGTTTCGAAGCACGGGCAAGAAGGATAGCGAGGGATATCCGGAGTTTGCACATGGCTTAAATGTAAACCTAGTCGAGCAGAAACGTGATTATTGAATGCATGTGTCTAGAGCAGTTTTACTAAAGCATCCATCCCACAATCTGTTAAGCTGTGGGTGCAAAATAGAGGAAACATAAACACTGTGAAAAGGGCGGCCGAATTAGCCGAAGAGTCCGCAACGCGTTGAAAGCTGAACGCCGAGGACGGAAATCGGGACGGTCGAAAGGAACCGCGGAAACAATTTCCGTTCAAAAAGGGATCGCAGACGAAACGACTGGAGACTTCAGACGCGGATAAAAGGGCGTCAGAAGAGAGCGATGAGAAGTCAATTGGCGAAACTGTACATAAAGAACAGAAAAAGGAATTCGAATCTTTTAGACCGATCCGCTGATATAAGAGAAACAAACACGTACATATCACTGCGAACTGCGGGAAGCCTAGGGTAGTCTTTTCCCACGTGGACGAAAGAGACGAGAACAAGTTCCTCCCTTCAACAACGTCCTTAACGTGGATGAGTCGGACGTCAGCATGGGCCAGCTGCCCCTTCTGACACGCCCGACTCCAACTATTAGAATACAGACACACGCACACACGCATGCACACACATATATGCGCACGAACACGCGCTCGCACGCACACCGCACGCATGCATGCACACATGCACACATGCACACACGCACGCATGCACCTTAGAATGACCTTAGTTTACATCGAAAATGCGTTATTGCGTGCAATGGCTACTGCTTACATTAGGAGTGAAGTACGCTTTCGATAGACGAATTAGTTGTGAGGACGCACTGCACCGCATGTGACAGTCAAGTTTTAATTTCATTATGTCCGTGTGGTAACTCAAGAATAAAAATTAACTTAAGTGCATTGAGAAGTTCAAGTCATTTCCGTGCCCGCGTGGCATGGGCATGGGACATAAATTGGAGCAAGAAATTCAGGACGGATTTACAATTGCGACACCATTCGTCGGGGTACAATATCTAAGAACACGAAACATGGTGCAGAAGCTGCATGCATGTTGTCTCAGTGAGCTTTAGTAAGAAAGGTATTATTTTGAAGCTAGCGTAAATAGGAAATAACACACCCAAACCACGCTAATATTGCGAGTGTTGAAGATTCGGTCACACAACCGTGTACTTAGATTTAGGTGCACGTTAAAGAACCCCAGGTGGTCTAAACTAATCCTGGGTCCCCCACTACGGCGTGCCTCATTCTCAGATGGTGGCTTTGGCACGTAAAACCCCAATTTTATTTAAAGGTAAGTAGCACTGCAACTCCTCGAATATGGTCCGTGCCGCCAACGTTAAGGGCAGTGATGCACTGTACTTGTGAAAGGTTCGTGGAGCACAGCCGAGCCAACCTACCGTGGTAGACGACCCGGTCGGAGGGCGCCCTGGGCGCCACGAATGCCAGGTAGGCGAGCACGCAGCACGCCGCTGCCAGCAGGGTGACGAACGCGAGCAGTGAGAGGTCACGTGCTCGCTGCGCCCCCGACGGGTGCGCCGCTGGCTTGGCTTCGCTGGGCCGCTGGACGCCGAAGCTGGCGCACGACTCGTCGCGCGAGGCTTTCTTGCCGGGCAGCGCGTCGCGCCCGGCCGCCGTCGACAGGATGGGCAGGCCGAGCACGGCGTCCGGCCGGCTCGCGTCCTGGTACTGCGACACACGCGGCGCCGGGGGGGGGGGGGGGGGGGACTCCGTTTAGCGACCGCGAAACGGGCTTCGCGATTTAAACCCCACGGCTTGGCGACACTCTGAGCGACACGTTATTCTGCGACCGATCTGTGTCGCCACTATCCACTGGTGAGTTGTGGAAGGAGGAAGAAGCCAACTACTGGCGAAAGTATGCCACACAGTTGCATGTGACGTGGGCATGTCACTAATCACCAGCACTGTTAAGACGAAATGAACAAGGTGGCCAATCAGAGCAAAGGCACAGGACGCCTCCACTCCGTCAAGGCCAGTCTCAATACATCAAGCTATTTGTGACTATTAGCAAGTACTGCTAGACATCAACATTCGCCAGAGAAATCTGTCTTAAGAAACTTCAATGGTAGGCTAAAGACCTGCCTTCTATATATTGACACGTGTACTTGTTTGTCTTTATCGGGCGACACGTTACACCGCCTAACAAATGTTATCGCACAGCGCACGACGCGCCTGTAGGTATCGGAAGTTTCTGGAATGTTATCGTCTTCCATCCGCTGTCTGTGACCGAACCTTGTGTAATCTGATCGCATGTGTGCGCGACGCGAATGATGTAGAACTGTGTGGAAGGCACGCGGGTCCCAGCGATTACTCTGGAACATTCGACGACTGATATATAAAAGCCGACGCGCTTGACCCGCTGATCAGATTTTCGACGATCGCCGACCGTGTTCGCCGCTATCGTTGTGCTATAAGTGTAGCCTGTTTATGTGGGCACAGGTTCGCCCAATAAAAGTTAGTTTTGTCTTTCACAGTATTGCTACTGTGTTCTTCAACGTGACCACCACGTGACAATATCCGGTGTCCTGGCACCAACACTTACGCCTTCCACGGTCGCGCACAGAGTCGCTCTACGTCTCAACCTTTCAATGAGAGCCTTTCGCTCTTCGACGAACTATGAGCACTGTTGGGCATATGGACATAGCCACAAGTGGTCATTCAGCATAAGTATTATTGCATTTCAGACCATCGTAGGGCTATTTTTTTCCAAGGCACCTCGCCCGTGTCAATGTCGTGTTATAGTGCGTTAGTGTGCGTTAGAAGCAACAATGTCGTCGATGCCGGTGAAAACCAAACCAGGATTTGCTTTTGTGCACTCTAAAGAAAACGCTCAAAAGTAAAATGCATGAAGCAAGAGGCTTGTATTACAATAGTACTCTGTCAACGTTCATAAGACAAAATCCGACTAAATTTTGGAAGACAATTAATCCACCTTCTGCCAAATCTTCTTCATTCATCATTGAAAATGAAACCTGCACTGACGCCCAGACAATCTCAGAAGCCTTCAGCAATTATTTCAAATCTGTTTTCTTGCGTTGATAACGGTACTGTTTCTTCCTTTTCCGCTCCTTCTGTACCTGCAGATTTCCCAGATATCGGTATAACTTAAACTGGAATTCATAACCTGTTACTAAACAGAGACATTACTAAAAGTGCTGGTCCGGATAGTATTCCTAACGTATTTTCGAAAAGGTACTCTGAATGCTGTACACGTTATTTAATAATTATATTTCAGAAATTAAGTCCAGACGAGTCCCGCTAATGTCGTGCCTATCTTCAAATCGGGCAAGAAGGCAGTAGATGTAACTACAGACCAATTTCATTATTATCTACGTGCTGTAAACTTCTGGAGCATGTGATTCACAAGCACATCATTCAATACTTCACTAATAACGACATCCTTTCACAGCATCAGCATGGTCTCTGTAGTGGTTTTTCCACTGTTACACAGTTGATTGAATTCACGCACGATATTGCCTCATCCCTTAACAACCATGAAAAGGTCGACACCATTTTTATTTATTACTCCAAAGCTTTCGATGAACTATGCCACAGGAAACTTCCTAAACTTCGCACCTTTCTTACTGGCTCCTATGCTGATAAATTACTTGGTTGGATTACAGATTATTTGCACCTTAGGAATCAGTTTGCTAGCTACAATCGCCAGCAGTCATCTCCAGTTCATATTTCCTCGGGTGCACCACAGAGTTCTGTTTTAGGACCCCTCTTAGCTACAAGTTATATCAATGATGTCGTCCACGTTGTTACTAACACTCCAGTTAAGCTTCGTCTCTCCGCTGATGTCTACATTTTGTATTTTAACGTATGTAGTGTCGCTGATCAGGTTTTACTAAATGATGTGTTTTTTTTCTTTTTACGACTCGAGCAGAACTTGGCAAATGGAGATTAACCTAATTAAGAAAACGGTGATAATGACCTTCGCTAATACGGAACAACCCTTGCAATTTAACTATGGCAATGCGGAACACGCACTAGACAGAGTCCAGGAATTTAAGTACCTTGGTGTCGTGTTCTCTTCTAACTTAAAGTGACACAAGCATATTGACCTTATTTGCGCAATATCGTTTAACAAAGTAGGTTACTTAAGAAGAACTTTAAAAGGCGCAGCTAAAAAACGCAAGATAACAGCCTATAAATCACTAGTCAGGCCTCTTCTTTAATGTGCGTCAGTTGTGTGGTCACCTCATCTTGTACATGACAAAGATAAACTCGCGTCTGTCCAGTGGAAAACTATCAGATTCATTTTTAACCGTTACAACCACAACTTTTCCCCTTCAGAGCATTACCACGTCTTATCATTGAATTGCTTAGAACATCGACGAACATGCGATTGGCTTATCATGTTACATAATATTGTGCATAAATCCGTTTGTATAGCCGCCCCTATTTCTTTCGCTGGTCCTTCTACACATGTGACCAGCCGGTCCGATCGTTTGGACATTGTGGCGTTCCGGTTTTTTCTTGATTGTCATGATTATTCTTTTTTTTTTCGTGCACAGTTGAAACTTGGAACAAGCTTCATAGCTCTTTGCGACAACTTCCACATGCACAGATTGTAAAACACGCGTGTAATTTTGTGTTTTGATGTTTCTTTTTTTATGTAACCACTGCTGCAATTTCTCAAGCATGAGACAGCAGTATCTGCAAAATAACTAAATAAAACTCCTGCTTGAGTAAACCCGTGCCCCCTTCCCCCACCTAAAGAAAAGAACGATAAAACAACACCCAAAGTGCAACGATAGCGGCGAGAACAGTTACTTCTAGCCCACATCCGGACTTTAGGCTTGAGTCTGTCCGACATTTATAAACACGTCTCACCACGCACCCCAGAGTAATTGCTAGTGCTCGCGTGCATTCATATTCTGTAATAGGTAATATCTTGCCAACTAAAAAGCCAAGAAACAGTTCAATAATTTGCTCTCGCAGTCCTCGTTACAGTGATACAGAGATTATCATTCGCGTTTGTGACAGACCATTGCCAGAACAAAGGATATGGAATATCGGCTTCGTAAGCCATCGCAGCAGAAGGCAACGTAGGCATAGCTACAATTTATAAGGGCAGCGAACCTGCGCAAAGGGACTCCTTACTTGGTGTAAACTGTGACGCTGTGCTGTGATCGTGACCAGCTGTGATCTTGTGCCTATGTCTCTTCTGTCTTCTGTCTCCTTCTATACCTTATCTTTCTGCACCCCTCACCCCGTCCCCCACTGTAGAGCTCTATATTATCTTATTAATAACGCCATTCTGGAATATGTTTCTTCTAATCGCTATTTCGGTGTTCACATTACTTCAGTTTTTGACTGGACATTACACACTACCAGATTTGTTAACAGAGTGCGAGGCGATATTCGCTGTAAACTTCAATAGGTGGCTTCTTGGTGGGATTCATTGCCTAGTAATCAGGTTGCTGTAAATGAACTTGCTCAGAATAACGCTGCCGTATTCACTACTAACAACATTTTTTAACTTTTTGCACGAAGATCTTGGAATACCTACCGTGCTGAGTTTATGTTGACTTCTGATTGTAACTTAATCATTTTCTTTAATAATTAGAAACTGACTTCCTCAGTCAAGGGCTTCACATCACCTGGGAAGTCGCAGGCAGCCTTGAGACCGTGAACTTGGCACCGCCACTCAGAAAGTGAATGTTGGCAATGATCGTTTTCATTCAATCTTAACTCTCAAAAACCTCAACAGAACACGTAAACCAAGACTCCATTCACTGACGTGCGCTGACACTAGTCTAATTTCTGATGACAGCTAAAGCATGCGATAATGCACTAGAACGCTTTTGCGGAGAAAAGGTACAATAGTATCGCCAGCTCAATAGTACATCAGGGTTATCTATGCACGATACGAGCTTTTGCTCAGCTGCCAGGGATGGTTACGGCTGCTCAGTCATTATGAAGAGCAAAGATGCGCTTAAGTAAAGGACGAACTGCTCCTGTGTGGCCTAGTCGAGCATAGGATTCACCAGGAGTGAATTAGTCTCGATGTGACTGCCGGAGACGACGATGCGCAGTATGTATCGTTATCATCACGGACGCTTACGGAGGAAGCTAGACGATGCAAATTGCCTGTTGTGAATAGGGCAGCACAAATTCATTTTACATGCGAACTTTCTTCGCTCCCTGCTTTATGCCGGAACAGCCTCGGAGCGCCTACCGGCGTGACGGGCGACGGCGTCCTGCGGTACTCCAGCACTGTGCTGAGCGGGTTCTCGTGCACAGTGACCTTGAGGCCCGACTGGGTCGCCTGGTACGTGAGCCCGTTAGGCATGCGCTCACTGGGCGAGGTTCGGAAGCCGACGGTGGCAGCCGCCAGTGGGTCTTCGGGCGACGCCATGTCCGAAGGCAGCGGGCTCTGCTCCAGCCGCAGGACCGTCGTCTGCAGCGTGGTCGCCTCGGCCCACTCCAGGGTCAGGCCGCAGGCGGGTCAGCCGCTCTGCGAGACGCCATGGGAATGGCACAGTAATTGAGAAAACACGCGGTAAATGGCTACCTGGACTGAAGAGGCCACCCGCAACGAAGGCGACCAAACAACTTTCTCTACTCTCAATGAAGTTAAGTTATCATCGTCTCCAAGGTGGAGTCTACATTTGCAAAACACAGCTGCCGTCCATCGCAATGCTGCATGAATATAATCATCTTGCCGATGCCCGGTGGTGCATTTGGCTGAGCACCCCTCTTGGAATTGACCTATATAGGTTTGATGCCACCTGATGTCACATTATTTAATATCTCCTTGATATAACGACACTCGGTCTTGCTATATGCTCACATTGTCGCTTACACAAACATGTACATATATATTTGCCATTCACATACTACGGCATATGAAACGAAGGGATCACATAGAAAAGTTATTGTACGTTAAGCAAAAATTACGGAGTTTAACATACCAAAGCAACATAGAGGCTAGTGGAGAACTGAATCCCGTTCAACCACACGAGCGCTTTAGCATTGCGCCTTTATAGAAATGTCGCCGCGGCTGGAAATCAAACTCGTGCGCGGTAAAAGAGCGCGATAGCCACTTGTGCACGCGGCAGGACGCGGTCTCAAGTCCAACGAAAGATGACTGTGGCCTGTCCGTCGTCTGTAGTGCGTTGCAAAACAGACGTCGTCCAAGCAACTTTCCCGTCAAGTGGTGCTGACCAGGAATAATTGAAGAGAGATTCACGCTACGCTTTCTCCATTCGCTTCGGCGAACGCTCCTGGTTATACACGTGTTGTTCGCGTCGAAATTCGTAACCGCAGGCTAATTAAACAGGGTATTTTTTTTTGCATTTTCACTGCTTGGTGGGTCCGTAGGGACAGCTAAGAATTTTAAGGCGTAAGCCCTTAGTGGCTCATGAGTGTCCGGGCGCTGCCCGTGCTGGAGGCAGGAAAGCGGTGATCACCGGCGAGGGGAGCAAGGAGAGGAGGCGCCATGCCAGTAGGGCTGTGCGAGTGGGCGCGTGGGAGAGCGCGGACATGCGCGTGGGGGTGCGCGCACATCGGCGACAAGCCTTGCAGCCATGTGGCTCTGATTGCATCCCATGTTGGCGGCCACGGCGGCGTCGGTTCGCAGAACAGTTCAGACAACAGACAGAGGCATTCATAGATAGACTTTCGCCTATCGCAGTTTAGCTCAGCAAAGTACCCATAGATTTTTCGATGAAATACAGGGTGTTTTCCCCTTGCCTCGCATTTTTTACTCACCTCGAAAGCAAACCATAAAAATCACAAAAAGACGCACAAGATTTGGTGAATTACTTTCTGATACCAAAAATAAAACCTGCCTAAAGCTATATGAATGTGCATATTTTTGGGCAACATACTCTGAAATTGGCCAGACGAGATGGGCAAATGATCTCAGCGCATCATTTTGCTCAATCATGCAAAACACGTATCCTGTAAACGTGCACATCTTGCGGCTAATCGAAGACTAACTTTGGACGAGAAATGAAAGTGCTCAACAGGCACGCGCGTTAGGAAGAAGCTTTAGCTCGGGGGCCAACTCTGATTTATTTATGATCAAATACATGTGAAAAGCAAAGACTGCCTCATTAGACAACCGCCTGTACCAATTCTAATGAAGTCGGCTGCGTTTCTGAAAGCTAAGTCCTGCTTGCGTTAGAAACCAGAACCTTGATTTAAGGCCTTCTTGTTTTTACGAAAATTGCCCAAATAATGTCAACTTAGCAATTGAAACAGGAAGTTTACAAATGCATAACTCTGAACCAAGAATAGATATTCTATAGTTTATAATCTGCATCCGGTGAAGCACCTTACAAATGTGCTGTATCACATTTCAGCCTATGTGAGATTATTGCAATGTTAAAGAAGGTTTTGCTAAACTCAAAGTAGTGGCATTGTCACAGTGTGGTCTGTGCTAGTACGCCGTATAGAAGACGACGACAGACTGGATTCGAGAGCGTGTGCGCGTCTGCCACTGCGTTTTAGAAATACACCAGCGCAGCTCGCACACACCTCTAGTGGAGGTGCGGGGCATGCTCGGTACTGCGCGATCTCCACAGCACACGCCACATACGTTTCGCCACGATGATGATGACCTCGATGACCGTCGAGGCTACTCCATCCACGAAGGTGCCATCACCGGTGGTTCTGTTGAACCTTCGTGACCCAGGGACCTTTATCGACAGAAATGGCGTCGATGTTGAAGGTTGGCTCGCCTGCTACTATACAGCGTCAGCGAACACAACAGGTGGCATGCCATGCTTATTCTCTCCAACGTAATATTCCACTTCCAAGGCACGGCGCGCGTGTGGTGTGATGCGCATGAAGCCGGCTTGACGAGCTGGGAAGTTTGCAAAGAAAATCTACGTGGCCTACTTGTAAAACCTGAGCAGGATGTCAGCTCGCATCAAAGAAAGACCTTGCGACACGGGCCCATACCTCCACGATAACATAATTGTCATATATCCAGAACGTGCTTTGTTTTCGTAAAAAATGCAGACAAAGACATGTACTACAGTACTAAAGATCATTGCCGATCACGCATTTAATTTGGTGTTATGTAAGAATTGCACAACGATTGAGTCGGTCTTTTCGGAGTGCCGACGCTTTGAACTAGCCAAAAGCCGACGCATTGATCAACGCATCGATTGCCTAACAAGGACCGCTACAGTCTCATCCAGCGACGATGTTTCTATGTTCCGTTGGCTGTCAGATGCACAAAGCGTGGCGCAGACAGTCCGCCGTGAGCTGAGGGCTGTGGCTCCAGCCGTTCGTTATTCTCGGCAGGTTTACAACGACCAGGCCACAAAATCGCTCATTCAATCCATCGTCCAACAGGCGAATATGGGCATTCCCACTTTTGGAAGCGCCAGTTCTGTAATGCCCCAGTCATCCCATCTGAGGGACCAGGTTGGCTCTCGCCACCTAGTTACCGGAATTCGGCTGAATGGCGATCACCAGACGACCGACCCATTCACGTCACGTGCTGTCGCGCCGGCCATACCTCTCGATGCTGCCGCTGGTACTCGTCTCTTGGAGCGAACTTTTCTGCTGTCTGCGTATCAGCGACGAAGCTCGCCCCGATCCGTTCAGTGCTGACCTCGCTGCTCGGACTCCAGCCGTTCGCACTCGCCCTAAGCTCGACAGTCCTGCTCACTACAGCCTCGACGGTCGCACCTCGGGAAAAAGAACAACGCAGGGGTGACGTTGCACTGAAGACCCAAACCATAAATCCACCCAACAGAATCAATGTTCTCATTGATGGATCACCCGTTATAGCTCTAACAGACACGGGTTCCGCGGTAAGCTCCGCCTTCTGCCGTCATCTCAGAAGAGCGCTCACACCTGCCAAAATCACCGGCCGTCCAACGGCGACCAACGGTGGCACAACTGCAGTACTCGGGATGTGTACCGCCCGCATTACAGCTTCCGGTCATCCTAGCTCTCGCCTCATCGCCGTAATCGACCACTGTCCTCACGATCTTATTCCCGGAATTAACATTTTAACATTGCATTTAGCTCTTGTTTACTGTTTGTTAGGCGTTCTGCGTCTCGAACTGGCCCAAGGTGCTGCTGTCGTTGCCACAGATCTGCCCCGCCTTGGTTGCAGCCAATTAGTTCGCAGGCCCGCATGAAGCTGCAACTTACGTCCTCGAGGTGCCCGCTCTGCTCTTAATGACGGCGACTACGTTGCATATCCGGTTCGCGAGGTTCTTTTGGCTCGCCGCATCACGCTGCCCAACGCCATCAATACCACACGTGCCTTCCCGTTCTCAACTTTGGGTCACGGACGCAAGTTCTTCCACTGGATATTTCGCTGGCTACCCTGTCCTCCTTGCGAGACTGGACTGTCTCCGCGCTAGCCATTGATCCTCAGCTTCACTCCTCAGCTGCAGAGTCGTCTTCAACTTCCTTACGTGAAGATCCACTCGCACCAGGCTAAATTTCTATCACTCGAAGTCGCGCACTGTGCCTTGCAGCACTGGGACGGCGCTTTTGCGGGCTGGGATTCACGTCACGATGTGGTGTGTGCTGCGACGCCGAAGCGAACACGCAGACAGATTGGATTGGGGGGCGTGTCTGCGTTACGATCTCTGCCGCTGCGTTTAGAAATACATCAGTTAAGCTCGCGTACACCGTATTATTTCATGGTGGTCTACAGCATCTTGCCTACTCGCCTTGAATTACACAGGAAAAAAATTATAGGGTTTTACGTGCCAAAACCACTTTCTGATTATGAGGCACGCCGTAGTGGTCGACTCCGGCAATTTTCACCACCTGGGGTTTTTTAACGTGCGCCTAAATCATAGTTGGAGAAGTATGAGAGGGGCCTTTGCCCTGCAGTGGACGTAGCCAGGCTTATGACGACGATGATGAAATCTAAGTACACGGGTGTTTTCGCATTCCGCTCCCATTGACATGCGGCCGCCGCGGCCGGGATTCAATCCAGCGACATCGTGCTCAGCAGCCCAAAACCATATCCACTGAGCAACCACGGCGGGTGCATTACACGGGAGCGTAGTGAGTTACAGAGCTGCGAACGTTTGCGCTGCTTCGTTTTTCTTAATTTGGTAATTTTCAAAATTTCTTGGTTAGATATTGATGGTCCTGAGAAACATCTCTTCCTATGCATTTGCATTTTATATCAAATGCAACAAACTTTATGAAATACTCTGCAGTGGATGGTGAGCGAAACGATTTCTACGCTCCCATGTATTGAGATAGGAGGTCTTGTGATAAATCTGATAAAGCTGAAGTGCACGACCCCCGAGTTCGCTACCAGTTCGTTATAAAACAGCTGCCATCGAGCTTCAGCAAAAACTGTCGTCATCCTGACAGTGTTAACGCGATGAATTTCAGGGTCCGGTGTGGCAGAAAATCTCGTGCACGTAGTTTCTACAAAAAAAGATTTTCGAACCAGCCAGGCCCTCCATGTGGCGCAAGGAGGATATTGAACTAATTGAATTTCTCAAGCTAAAATAAGTAGAAAACTAGGATATGATATGATAGCGTTGGATTGTAATTTGACTATACGAGAAAACATGTTTCTGTTACGCTAAAACTCAAAGAAACCCATTTTCCAGCGTTTGACCATTTATAGACCGGCCATGGCGTCCGCCACTGTCGTGCGCCGGCACCCGAAGGTATTGGGGGTCACGGAGGGGCGCGCCCGGTTCATTGCAATACAACCAGATGGCAACTCGCCTCCGCCGCCATCTGGCTAATATCTGTGGACGAGAATTTAGGTTTGAAATATAGCGTTGAGAAATCAGGTGTTATGGTATTCGATGAAAACAGTGAACAGACAGTGGCAATACAGGGCCAGAACATACCTCGGGTAAAGGAATGTAAATACATTGATATAGGGATAAACGAAGGCAACAGATATATGGAAAGACAGGAAAAAAGAATAACAGTAAAGGAAAGAGAAATGCGGCCATAATGAAACACAGAACGCTATGGGGATAAAATAGGTACGAGGTGCTAGGGGATATGGGGAAAAGTGTAATGGTTCCACCACTTACATTTGGAAATTCGGTTGTTTGAAATCAGGCATACAATCAGGACTAGATGAAAACCAAATGTCAGTGGGACGCCTCGCATGGGCGTTCACGGGAAGACTACAAATGAAGCGGTGAAAGGGTGATATGGGCTCGACAAGGTTTGAAGGGAGGGAAGCTCACAGTAAAATTAAGTATGAAGAACGACTGAGGAATATGGAAGAAAGTAAATTTGCTGAGAGAGTGTTGAGGTATTTTTACAGTAACAACATTGATTCAAACTGGAGGAAAAGAAATAGGAAGCTTACCAGCAAGTATGCGGCTTGTAGGGTGAGCAACACAGCAACAAAGAACGTCAAGCAGAAAGTCACAGAGGCTGAAATAATTTCATGTGTGGCGGCAATGGAAAAGAATCCTGCCAGGAGTAACTACTTAAGAGGAAAAAACGAAACCAGGAAAGAAACCATTTATGATAACTTAAAGGGAATTTTCGAAGCGAGATCAGGATGCCTTAGAACACGCAATTATAAAGCGAGATATAAGAAGGAAGAAGAAGCATGTGCTCGCTGCGTATAAAGCTAGGGAAATGATGGAGCAGGTTTTATTAGAATGTCTACCCAGCGGTCGATTTAGGCACCACTGGCCTCCTTGAAGCGCTTGGGTTGAGCGAGAGCAGGGGGAAAGGAAACATGTCCGCAATAGAGATTAGTAAGAGGTGATTGGAAGATTGGCAGAAGAAAAGTAGGGAAACGACAAACGACGGAGGCCTACAAAAAAAAAAGTTCACAATAGAGGTTCAGAAACTTTTGTTATGGGAATTCATCGCGATGGGTTTTTTTCTTTTCTTTTTTCCCTTTTTTAACATAGGTAGGACATTAGAAAATAAAATAACAAGAGCTTGGTGGCGCAACCCACCGCCCCGTTCTAAAGGGGACGCTCATAACATCCGTCCCCACCCATAGCGGACAACGCAAGAAGCCGCGTTTCTACCAGAATGCTCGCCTTCGTGCATAGTGTTCGCGGCCAGCGTTTCCAGGTAAAAATTATGGTTACATACGCTCCAGTTGCCGGAAGCTTGAGAAGCAGTCAGGGATCTTTAAATGCTATCGCGTTCCACTCTTGAAGGCGGAGCTTAAGCGTTCTCCAATTTTTTTTTATGAAGTCCAGTAAATGCCGCTGTTCACATGGAGACCAGAAAGAAGCTGTCCACATTTCAGAAGCAGTGCTCGCTTGTTGCTTAATCCAGAGAGAATTGAGCAGGAGTGGAAAACGAGAAAGGCCGAGCCAACCGCATCATCCTGACAAAAATCACAAACGCAAAAACTAGAGGTGGTGGAAGATCATTTTTTTTTAGAATACGAGTAGAATACGAAAAGTAAGTAAGGAATATCGAATCGAATATCGAACATCCAAACGAAAAAACATAAATTTGCAGCAGAAATATTTGTTTCGGTATAGTTAGGCACCAGGCCTGTGCTGACCAAGTGCAGGTATTCGGGACATCCACTTGTGCGGCGAAGCCGACCCTAAGACGATGCGGTCGGCGTTACTCTATGGGAAGCATCTTTTAAAAATTTATTGCTAAGCAACGCCTCATTTCTCGTGATTTGCACTTAAGGCACTTAGTCCCGACAACGGATTCACGCTATATGTCGAGTGTAGCTTAATTACACTTTCTGGAATTTTTTTCCTGGGGCACTTTTGTGGGCTCGCTTAAAATGGATGGGGTGATTTTTAAAATGCCAATTGCAGCACAGCGAAAACGCATCCGCTATTTGCACTCTAGTGACACGCACTGTACGTCTCTCTCTATATGTAGGTCCAGTTTGGTTTTATTCCGCTCGCGGGAATTTTTTCCTGGGGCACTTTTGCTTGGGGGCTCTGCGGCGAAGCCGCTCTACAGGGGCAAAATATTTGTCCATCATTGAATTGATGGGAAAGGGCTCGTCGAACATGTTAAAAATGGACTAGAATACGCAGCTGTGATGTATATTCGCGTCCTGACGTATAAGAAAAGATGATGCTGTCAGATTCTGCAAGAGTGACATCCAAGTATTAAACGCAACTGCGCGCGCCAGTTTTTCTCAAGTTTAGGCTCATGGTAATATGTCTTATTTGGTATTTAGAAAAATGAGATATTTGGTATTTATAGAGATTTACTATTATAAAAATTTTGACACAAAAGGACATCACCAAATACAGCTCTTTTTAGTCGTGTTTACTTGATAGCTCAGTGTGTCGACAATGTCAAACTGGATGTTATCAGTGTAGAAAAAAAATCGAAGAGAAATCTCAGGATCTGTGGAATGTGTGACAGAACGAAATAAGGAGGAACAGAGACTCGCTGCGTTACAGCGAAAATAATCAGCTTCGTCTCGTTTAATAAAGGATGCCGTTTACGTTTTGAACAGTTGGGAAGTATAACTAAACTCATGCGTGCATCTTAGGTATATGCAAATGTCTCGCGTTAAACCCAAAGATTAGGTGCGGAAGATTTGAGAGAATGAAGCCACAATGTGAACTACACGGGGTAAATTGTGATATGGCCAGCTGTGAGCCACACCAATTGCTTACCTGCAGGTAAGCAATTTGGTAAGCTTACCACACCTCTCGGATCCCCGCCCGGTCTGGAATATTTCCCCTCGCAAGGTGACTGTTTAAATGTCCTTGCACCGTAACAAAACACTCGTGAGACAATCGGTCGGATGCGTCTAACCTGATTCCGGGCACTGTTAGATACGAGACCGTTTCCTGAGCCTACTTCGAGTTCACCAGACCACATCGAATCGCACCACAGCTAATTAAGGAGCGCAGAAGCACGGATACCACATTCCTGAGGCGCGGCACGTGCAAACAAGTTGGCAGCCCCCACTTCGTGTGCCGCAGGTGGAGCTATTCACTGCTTGACTCTTCCCGAAAGTGAACCGAGAGCCTGGCACTGTTGCGGGTAAAGTGGGTCCCGAAGCAAGACGGCTGTAATGCGCCGTGAAAACCTGGCGGCGTCGCCCCCATCCATCTATTGTGGCGGCGCATTGCAAGTCAGCAAGGCAAGACCGCAGGGAGAAGTAAGCCCTCGCCGATTGGCCGAAAATGGCGTCACCTGAGCGGGCTCTCCCATTGGCCGAACGTGACGTGTCTTCGAGACATCGAAGGGCTTAAAAGACACAGACCGGGAGCAGCAAGAGAGGATTCCTAGAGCATTCGTTGATTCATCTCTTTCGAGCTTCTTGCCACGGGCCGCAGCGTCCGAGTTGCTGCCGGCCCGTAATGACTTTAAGACTGTTAATTGACTCTCACTGTAAATAATGTAAATAAACCTTCCAAGTTTTCATCCCGACGTCCTCCTCAACTCCTACAGCACTTAAATGCTGTCGCACCAAAACGCCTGAATATACTAAGAAAATATGCAATGAGTTTGTTTCCCCGCAAACTAAGTCACATTGTGGAGAAACAAGCTTCGAGTGTATGGCAGCGTTGGTCTTAAGGCTCAACCAGACGTACGCGTTCCAATGCGTCCGCACACGCCGCACTGACTCGACGTCGCGTCGCGCCCGACGGAGGAAGAGGGCGCGCACCCAAACGATGCACGAGTTGCCGCGCGTCTCGCCAAGGCGGCGCAGTGTTGCTAGCTGGCCATGTTCAAGGCAGTCTAGCCTTCGCTTAACGGCCATGTTAAGCATGTATGTTACATATTGCAAGAAAACACAATAAAAGCGGGGAAGGCGAAGCTAACTTCGCCACAGACTTCACGACGCGCGCATGGAGCCGGAGAGATTGCTCAAACACATCACGCTAGGCATCTCGGAGTAAAGCCCCTCAATCTCCCAAAGTAGCGCCATTCACTTCCCTCCTCCTCCGCTCGGCGCGGCCTCGACGGTGGCGCCGCCGGTGGTGGGCCTCCCGTAGCAGACGACGGCTAACACGCTACGGGAGGAAATCCGCGGAAAAGTTCGTTCGAGTTCTGCGGAGCAGTTTTTTCAATCTAGATCTTGCTTTGTCAGTCGGTAACTGGCCTTAAGAACGTCGTGTCGGATTTGCCGAAGAAATGGAGAAAAGCACCATTATTCAAGGCGCATTTAAGGCGTAAAGCGCGCGCACGTTGAAAGTTCGTGTTGCTGAAACACGACACAAGCACGCGGTGTGCTCAGACACGCGACTAATTACCAGAGTTTCAGGTTTTGACAGTGTGAAAGTATGTGCACGTGGTTTCGTAGGTTAATTTACGTACCTGCAGGATGCTTTTGTTCGGCCGGCGCGTGAGAGATTCCGACTGTCTGCGGTCAGCAATGCCTGGCAGCAGGGCCGTTTCTGTTCCGCGCCTTTTACAGATGTACGTAGCTCATGCACAGGTTGTGGTGGCCATGTGCAACGTTTTCACACATAGGCGGTATAGATAATTTGAACAACGTACCAGCATATGAAATCGTTATTTATTTATTACAGTGCAAATGGTTAGAATTTGATAGAAAAAAAAAGAAGGAACTTGATGGGACAACTGGAAAGAGGTTCAGAAAATAATTATCCCCCTCCCCTCATTGGCACCAGCAACACTCTTGTTGAAGTGCTAATTTTATCTCTGTATACTACGTGCGTCTGTATTCTTTTGCGTTGTAAGTTTTCACAAGGAAGCAGTGTTCCGTTAACTGGAACAGTCAAGGCACACAAGACAGAAAAAAGTTGATTCTTGGGTTTTACATCCCAACACCACGATCTCATAAGGCACGACATAATGGGGGCTCCGGATTAATTTTTTTCCAGCTGGGGTTCTTTAACGCGCCGCCCAATGCACTGGACACGGGCCCGTTTTGACACGGGCGTCAAAAGAAGAGGTTGGAGGAGCCATGGCACTTCAAAAAGCCGCGCGTTCTTTGCCACTTGCTCGAAGTCAGCACGCCCGATCTTGTGAATCCACACTTTTCTTCGTTTTGCGTTGCGCCCGGCGGATGGTAAAGCAAAAAGCTTTTTGCCGTCACTGGGTCTGTTGTGGCAACCGTAGGCGCAGCAGCATGGCATCGCAATTAAGCACTCGGCCCTAACACATTGTATAAAACTACCGCGTTCCTTCAAACCGCCTGCCGTACTTTCGTCGCGTAGGCCCAAGAATGGGGGTCGCAGCGCGCTGCAAAGAAAAGATATACATAAGCGCGGCGCCTGCTCTGCGCCGGAAAGAAAAAAATATACAAAAGCGCGGGGCATGCTTTCACGTGACACAGATTGGCCAATGGGGGAGCGGAGGAGGCTGGGGCGACAGGAGGGGTGGAGGAGGAAGCGCCTGGGTGAGCGGGGTGGCGGAAAGATCTAAGAATGGCGCTACTTTTGGAAAATTGAGGGGCTTTATCTCGGAGACGACGAGCGCGCCACCTGTCGCTGTCATGACAAAATGCCGCACCGCCATACGCGGCGCAGCCCAGCCGATGCTGACACCTCCCATTCTAGCCACCCTACCCGGGCTTGCCTGAACGTCGCGCGCGGAGTCGTTCCGGAAGTGACGTTGGCTTGCCGTGGTCATGTGAGGTGCGTCATGCTACTGACGCGAGCGGCAGCTTCCGGCGCGGGCGCGAAAAACCTAGCGGTTGTAGGTCTCGACGCCTCCGCGCGCCTACACGCGAAACAGCCTCCGCGCCTGACGCCGTACGCGCCCAGGCGTGGTGCGGCGCGTGCGGGCGCATTGGAACGCGTACGTCTGGTTGAGCCTTTAGTCCACAACGTTTTATTGTTGTGATTGCTTATATGGACACTGCAGGCGCATTTCCGCCGACGTCATCGGCGTCGTCTTCTCGTCACCGTGATATTTCTTGTAAAGTCGAAGTGCGATAACATTGCGGCCGGGCGCCGTATGCTGCCGGTGCTAGTGAACACGCGTGATGCTGAGCCGGTGGCTCAATCTCGGAAGTTATGAAAAATCGAGCACTGCAACGCCGCAAGCAAGCATGTTTCGGCGTGTGTTCTGTGCACTGCACCGACAAATAACCGCGGTGCACGCGAAGTAACGTGTAACATCAACTCACCATACTCGCACTGCACTAAATGTTGAAGAAAGAAATTAAACATTCCCCGTCAACATCACCGCGGATCAAATTAAACAGCTCAGAAAGCTTCGCTTACATTGATTCCCACATCGAGTCGGATCCACATAATTTTGTTGCGATAGCAATTGTACGCAGACTCCAGGCACAGTTCCGCCATCGTCGTCGACTTCCGTATAAAGTGCGATGACATCGTGGCCGCGCGCCGTGTGTTGTCGCTATAACGCAAAACTATTCCAATGTGTTTTTATTCCAGTATCCTCACGTCAAACTTATGTGACCGCCAACGCAAGCACCGGGTGGTGACTCGCAGCGTGGTTTGAGAAGGCCAACGAAATGCCCTCCTCTTTTATAGGAGGTCACTTTTGTTTGCTTTCAAAGCAAATAGCATTACCTTACTTGGCGTGCATTTGTTATCTGATTGGCTGACCAAAAGGCAAGACGCACGCACAAGTGGAGGTGTTAAGGCGGCGCGGGCTAGCGCAGTGAGTATAGGTAACCTGACCAAGAGTGTGGTGGTGCTGGCGTCGGCGATTGACCTGCTTCTTCTTCCTTAGCTTTCGGCATCTAGTAGAAAATCGCGGCGGCGTGTAACGGAAAGGTAACAATGCAGCTTAAAGGAATTCTCCGTTAAGAAAATTTGGCAGAGTGATGTCGTTAACGTGCCAAAAGGGCTCGATAACGATATACGGCCACGCGAAAAGGCTTATTATAGGCAAATAAATCTATTTTCCCCGGCAGCTCCAACTATCCAGTGCCAGAGCGATCGGCAAACATGCATCTTCTTATGATTTCGGAACGGAACAGTCTCCGGCTATCAAAAAAAAAAATTCAGTTTTGATCGGTGTAATAATGCATCTTTAATACATACACGCCACTTTGACGTGGTAAGTTTTCGCGTTTTCGGAACGTCAGGTGACAGACAGGCGAAGTGGGCGCAGCCCGAAACCTACTGACGAATTGCGAAGGGCTGGTGGTAAAAATGTGTAGAATCGGAAAATGTTATTTTGCTGTTGTTTGGTCACAATATATATAATTAGTGTGCACACGCCATATCTGATGAGTAGCTTTCGCGGTTTTCTTTACGTTGCGTGACAGACAAGTGAAGTTGGGCAATCGCGGAGGACTGTTTGCAGAAACAGTTTGGAACAGCTTTTCCTCAAAGCATCCCTGGTGTCTTCGTGTGCGACGTGTTCGCTCCTCTTAGTTCGCATGGAATCTAGAAGCAGCGCGAAGGGCAATTCGTTCGCTGCTGCCGCTCTCGCTCACGTCAGCGTTTTGACAACAAGTGTCCGCGCTCATCGAGTGAGATGTGTTCAAGTGTGATTGTGCGCTCGTGACAATGCGCTGGTTAATTTAGTTAGTAAGCGAATGTTTACAGAAGTTTATACAGCTGATAAAACGACCACCCTTACTTTGCACAGCTGTCAAATAATTTGCTCTCGCAATCAGTGATTCTCCTGTCAGACAAAGCTGTGACGTTATTATTATTATTATTATTATTATTATTATTATTTTGATTATTATTATTGCGTGGGTATGTGCTTGTAGAACCCAACTACCCGTTGGGTCGATTTGTTGTGCGAAATCCGTTCCATGACCTGGCCCGGGCACTAGGCGAGCGATGTCGGAAGGAGGTTGGCAATTTCATGCGGCGACTTGCGAGGTTGATGGAAAGGCAACACGGTAGAGTTCTTTCAAGTGGGAAATAAGCCCTTTTTCAAGGCTTCGTTGATGGCGTCGACCAGGAAACGTAGCTGCGTGTCGGATACTTTTCTGAGCATCTAGTTCCTGATTCTGTCGGAATCCCGGGGCCGTATATAACTTGCAAATGGCGACTGCTGCTCATATTTCTTCGAGAGTGTAAGCGCAATCGAGGAGAGATGGGCAGGAATAATTGAATGATTGTGGAGATACTGAGTTTGGCTGAATGGAGGCTGTGGAGAAGAAATTATGGGCGATCTCCTCAGTCAGCTGGTCAGGACCGATGCCTTGTCGAACTGGTTCAAGCGCACGGAAAGCAGGGACAAAAAATGCCCGCATACATACACACAGACGCAACTTCCAACGATTTATTTTTGATCACGATGCTACAATTTATATCACAGGAATTTGAGCACCATAGTGCGCAGAACTTCAAGGCACGATGAGTGAACAGTCCTACACGAACTGGAACGGCGCACCTAGAAAATCAAATTCCTTCCTTGTCAGCGCGATAGACGGAATGCGTGCGCGCAGTTTACCCGTCTTTTCTATTTCTTCTCTTATAAGCTGATTTTTGTTTAGGCCAACAATTCCTCACTTGTGAAACAAAGGAACGCAACTGCAACTCTTACAATGCATTGACAGAAAGCCACCGGCCACGTTCTTGACATTTTAGCTATGCTCGCGCAACTGATCGTTGAAGCAACGGCCGGTTTGCCCAACCTAGCTGCGACTATGTTCTACCACTTGATGGTCTGCCACTTTGTGACCCATTTCTTGTTAAAAAATCGGAGGAAGCTGGTAAATTTATTAAATATAAGCATTGCCAAGGCTTCCAGTCCTCTTTTTTTCTGTTGATGTTGAAGATTTGTTTTATTCCTTCTCTCACGACGAATTGTTACTATGTAGTGAAAAACCAATTGATCAGTATGGTGTCATTGGCTTCCAAAGTGAGACTAGTGTTTCATGTAGCATCTCTTGAAACTACTGAAGTGCTACCTAACTTCAACCTATTTTGTGAGCAGCAACACCCCTGTTAGAGAAACGGTGTATTTGTATATGTTCATGCGTTACTCCCCGACTTAGTGACTTGTCTTTAGGTCACCTTGGTGTGAAGCTGTCCAATAAAATACCAGGTATAAGGGCAGAAAAAGCTTTAAGATTTCTCGATTATTTCTCGTTTTTGTTAATTGCCCTTCAGATCAACTAGAGCCGCAGGTTCAAGCCATCCTGCCAATTATTCGTGATTATCTCAATCCCCTGGACGTGTCTTATGAGTTACCACAGAATGGAACCAACCGGTTTCTGGATCTTCGCCTGTCGCTTTGTAATGATCAGTCCTATTGGCATAATGAGCCATGCGCATATAAACCCCTACTCTATTTGCACTCAGTGCACTCTAAATTAGTTAGAATGGCAATTGCTAGCCTGTGCTTCAAGAATGCCCTAAAGAAGTCGTGCAACCATTCGGTTGCCTTGGGTTTTGACCAACAAAGATTTAGACTGATTGATGCTGGTTACCCTAAGCCAGTGCGTTTTTATGAGTGAGCGTATACTGAGGAACAGCAAAAATGTTGGTCAAACCATGGTCAATCCGTTTGAGCGTAGACGTCGCATAAGTGTGTTGCCGTACATACACACTGTGTCCTGTAATTTGAAAAAAAAAAGAAATAGCTATGGCTATATATAGCTATAGCTATATATAAAGGTGTTGGTCCAACAGCCGAAACGTCAGTCAAATATACTGTGCTTATTCAACGTACGTCGTACTCTTTTTCATCACTATATATATATATATATATATATATATATATATATATATATATATATATATATATATATATATATATATATATATATATATATATATATATATATATATTTCCTGCCGCGATTTCGGGGTGGTTTGTGGGTTACCGCACGTTTATAGCCTTATGAGCAAAACAAGAACGAGGTAAAAGCGGGAGCCAACGTTTCGACAAGTGGACTTGTCGAATGTCGAAACGTCGGCTCCCGCTTTTTCCTTGTTCTCGTTTTTCTCACCGTCTTCAATTTCAATCTCCCGCCTTCCCCGTGTTTATAGCTTTACGTGATTGGAGAAAAAACACGGTGCAAGTTAAAGAGCCGACGGGATGCGGCATGAGTTGCGATCATGTTTAAGCTAAAAATTTTTACTTATGTACATGTATGCCGAAAATGTATTAAACTGCGAACCGATAGTGCTCGCCTTGTGTATACTATGAGTATATGACTCTGCTGTTACTTCTGTGAAAGCTAGCAAAATTCAACGTGGGTTGCCGTTGTATTGGGAGGGTTATTGGGTATGTCGAAGGTTTGCGCTGTAGACTTATAGGACTGCTGATTTTAAAGCAACAGCTGTGCACTATGGCGTAGCCAAACTAGGTGGGGGTTAACGTTGGGCTGTGAACGCTATTTGTTATAGCGAGGGCTTATTCCAAATAAAGATATGGTGGTTAGGAGGCGTGGTGGGTTTTAAGCTGATAACCCTTTTGTGGCCCATACACAATGACCGCTGTAGGCGACAACCGTCTGTCCTAACGGTGCGGAGTAAAAAGCTTTCCCGCTTTCAGTGCGATTGCTGCTGCCCTTGTGCGCTGGACCTTGTCATGCTCAACGATGCTGCATATAAGGTACTGCGTTGCGTTGAGGGTGCGCGTAAACGCAGTGAAAGCAATAAAATTCTGGGTTTTTACGTGTCAGAACCACGATATGATTATGAGGCGTGCCGTAGTGGGGGACTCCAGATTTATTTTGACCACCTGAAGTTCTTTAAAGTGCACGCAATACCATGGGTGTTTTTGCATTTCGCCTCCACTGAAATGCGGCCGCCCCGGTCAGGATTCGATCCCGCAACTTCGGGCTTTGCAGCGCAGCACAAAAGACACTAAGCCACCACGGCGAGTACCGCAGTAAAAGCGAGAACGCTGCTGTAAACGAAAGGATTGTGTCGATGAACTTTACATAAAACAAAGCAAGGCACAAAGGCTGCGCGAAAGAAAATCATTTTGCTTGTAATCGTAAAATTTTGCTGAGCTGCTCAGTGGCTGTTTTGTATTCTTACTGTTTCTTGCGTTAACAGAGACGTCTCTTCGGCTCCTGGAAACATAGCTAAGTACGGAGGAATGAAGGCCGTGTCTTAGCTGATTGAATAACCATTTACCTGGATTTCACGCTACCCAGCTTCCCAGGCCACAAGCGCAGGTGAAATTAGCAAAATTAGTTCAAACTGTCCATCGTGTGGTTGCCGACGCATGAAGCTGGTATTCTGATAGTTTATTCTGCATTTTATTGGCAAAAGCTAACTTCAGAACTTTGCATTCAAGCTGGCTGAACATTTTCACACTGGTGCCCTGGCGTACACGACATCAGCCCCACCCGTATAGATACCTAATCATGCTGTGTATTTCCCAGGCTTTGAGACAGCCAAAAAGCCCACACACCCTGCACGAAAAACAATTGCTTGACTTGTACTGCTCAGAATCAAATATCGGTAGTTTTCGTTCACTAATTTTAACTTCGTTAATCTGCACAGGGGGCAATGGGGGATGCGTAGTCGAGGGCACGGAATATTTTTTGATCGTCTAGAGTTTCTTCTTTACGTTCATTAGAACGTAAATATATGCGTTCTTATAGTTTGTATTAAAAGAAAACGAACCGGAATAGCTGGGTTTCACCCACGACCTCCTACCATTTTATAGCAGCGGACCATCATAGCTACTGAGACAACGTGGTGGTATTCGCGGGTTTTAACTTGGTCGTGTACATCAACCTACATTCGTTTCCGTCACGATTTCCCCAATCCTTAGCAAAGAGGCAAGGGCGTGCTGCATGGCGTGCCATCCGCATAAGGAAATAACTTACTTCGGATGTCGTCCTTTAAGGTGAGCTTGCGAGAAGAACGGAACTATTCCATGTTGTTCAAACTAATGCGTCTTAGTTGAAGTCCTTCAGTGAAGCAGGTCATTGAATGTGACCAGTCTGATGTTAACGTCTACCTTTACTCCTGTCGTTTACCAAGTCCCCAGCAAAGGCACTAAGCGTATGCACGTCACCTATCCGAAAGAAAGAGAAAAGGAACCTGTGTCAGTGGCAGCGAAGCATAACGCGACCAGGTCGCGCAAATGCGCAACTGCGACTCGTAAACTGAGGCCAGTCCCGATTAAGGACGCCAGGCCTGTGTCTGCATATCCTCAAACGTTCACCGTATAGCAAGCTTGCATTATTCTTTGAAAATCAGCATTTCAGATTACGAAAACTGCATATACAAAATTACGTTTTGGCTTTTCAAAAACACCCGGTAAGTCCGCACGATAATGTAATCGCACTAAGAAAGTTGGAGGGGAAGGGGGTGCAAGCCGCTTTTTTTTTAGGTTCTGCGCCCACGTTCTCAAAGCGCGACTGAGCCTCTTTGTACGCCCATCAGTCGCTACAAAACTGCTGATTCACAGCCGATCAGCCGGTCGCTCGTCTTGCACGGGCAGCGGTTAAGGCTATTCCCGACTCGCGCTCGGCTGTTAAAACTGTTGACTGGGTCCTGTTTCATTTTTTTATGTGCATTCTGTTTTGGTCCACCACACTGAGTGTGCCACCTCGTGAATTTTGAATCTTGAAGGTCCATATGGCCACATGGTGTAAAAGCTGCAAACTAAAGGCGATGTCCAGGATTGCTGGGGCTGAAGGACAAAAAATGCAGTTGACTAACATGGACGTATGATCCGTTTTCAGCACAAAATCACTCATTAAAAAATAAACTACACGAATGGCCTCTCAACAACCTTAGAGCCAGGTTGCAGGAAAGAATGGCTGCTGTATGACTAGTTCCTCAAAAAGCGCTTGTCACTGTGTGGCATTATTAGATTCGGCGAAGCACAGATCAACGGGCGCCAACAGGGCGTAGGAATAGGAACCGACGAGCAAGACGGTTATTGCCGGCCGCTCGGCTAAGCAGCCGGAAGAAGTCGAAGGCAGGCTTAGAGATTATCTTTTGTTGTTGGCGCGACCGTGCTTTCTGCAGGAGCCCCTGTGTATTCTCTGCCCCGCGCGTGCATTGAGAAGTGGTAAGAAGGTAGGTGTGCGAATACTTCGAAATACGTGCTGCCTCTGTGCAATCCTGTGTCCACGAATTGCTGACAGTGTATGTGTGCCGACAGCGCCGAGCAATAGAGGCCCGCCACGGACTCAAGGGTGTGCGTGTGCGGTGCAATACAAGTGGGCGACCACTAATAGCAGGGGGGGAAATCACCCGTTCCCTCGCCCCTAATTAAAAGGGGCGCGGCCAAGACCTTGGGAGGAGCCGGGATACAATTGGGTGAACTTGATTGGCTCGTCACCGATATCTGCCGTTCCCCAATAGAGGGAACTAGGGAAAGAAGAAGTTGTTTAAACGCAGGTTTTAGACCGAGCTAAGCAGTCTAAAAGCTGACCCTACATTCCGCTGAGAAGCGTCAAGGAGCTAGTGCCGTCCAGTATCACCTGGGCCGCCCGGCCGCTCTGAACTGCGAGCTACCAGTTGACGTAAGAGACGGCAAACCAAAGTCTGCAACGAAGCTCACGGTAGTTGCCCTCAAGTTAGCTCAACTCGCTCGAGGGAAGACGTCAGACCTAGACTCCCGGGAAACCCAGCCCAGCAATCGCATCCACGGCAACAAGATCGGCTTGCCAGCGTTCTTCGGGAAAGCTCTGCCATCGACTCCACGCTATATGGACTTACCGCTGCTGCCCGACCATGCGTATGCCATCATTTGTTTTATTTTGAACTCTGTTTAGTTGACCATCGTTAAGTGTGTTTTGTGTAGTGTTAATTTCTATATTTACTGTTAACTGTTCGTTGTATTTCTGTTGTCTTCACCATCGACCTACTTTAAGTGCATGTGTGTTAGTGTTCTTGTGTTTCTTTTAATTTGTCTATCGTCGTCAGTCGATAAATATTTTTGTCTCTCATTCTCCCGACTCTGACTCCTTCGCAGTGTTCGCTTGAGTACGGAACAACCAACCGGCTTGTACACCCCGTCGACGACTTCGCGCCGACGGCGAACGGGTGACAAGCCGTGACAGCGCTAAATAAATGATTTTCAAGAAATAGTCCTTCAGCTGAAGGAATCGTGTGCCATTGGCACATGTAAAATATGGCTCGTTGCAAGGGAAACATCAAAGCATGTAGCGTAGAAGATAAAACTGCCTACATGACTGTACGAATACTTCCCAAATACACTAAATGATAGCCCACGTGCAAAAATCTAAATAGAAAAGTAATGGGGCTTCACCGCCAAAACCACTTTCTGATTATGAGGCACGCCGTAGTGGAGGACTCCGGAAAGTTCGACCCCCTGGGGTTCTTTAACGTGCACCTAAATCTAAGTACACGGTTGTTTTCGCATTTGGCCCCCATCGAAATGCGGCCGCCGTGGCCGGGATTCGGTCCCGCGACCTTGAGCTCAGCAGCCCATCATAGCCACTGAGCAATCGCGCTACAAGCCTATACTGAGCAACCACGGCGGGTTGCTCAGTGTAGGCTTGTAGCATGTAATCTCATGTAGGCTTCCAGCCCGAAAACAAAAATAAAGCTTCTGTTACTCATTCCGTGTCTGCGTTGCTTCGAAAACGTTTTTCGTTTTGTAATGCTTTGTTTAACAGGCGTAGAACAGTAACTAGACTTTAACATTCAGTTGTTACGAAATATTTGGCTAGCTTATTTTATTCCAAAATGCCGAATAGCATATATGCCTTTTTGAATACGAATACGAATAGCCAGTGTGGAGTATTCGATTCGTATTTGAAATTTCGAATATTGGTCCACCGTTAGCAAAACCCAACGCATGCTCCCAAATGCGCGAATTTCAGCCATGAACCACTGATGGATGAGTGTACATGTGAGGTAAGTTAAAAGAAGCTGCATTTTCTAAGAAGCCTTTTCGCATACATCATCATACATGCGCTGTTTGCAAAAAATACCTTACACATCATTGCGCAGGTAAGCTAACTCTTTGCGGGAAAGGGCAATTGATGGTTTTGACACACAGTTATCCCCAAGCGTATCAATCATTTCTGCTTCGATAATTTCGCGAGTTAATCTTCCTAGGGCTCTTCCCGCAATGGAGCAGTCTCTCTGGATGCTGGAGCACACGTCGAGTGGTCACCATCATCCACCCCGGCAACAGCGCACTTGCAATGCCTGCAGTGAACGTCAAGGAACCCACCCCGCTTTTCTGCTACATGCTTTAAACGCTCGTTCAGGCACCTTCCGCTTTGCCCCACGTAATTTTTCCCTCATTTTAAAGGAAGGTTGTAAACAACTGCTCTCGCACATTCAACAAACGGTTCCTGGTGTTTCTTTTTGCCTATGCGCTTGTCAGACAGGCCTGGTCTGGTTAGCCTGCACAGACATTGCAATTTTGTAGAAGCTGAAAACACAACCCTAATATTCGCATGTTGACCTAATTTCTTTAAACGGTGTGATAGGCCGCGGATATAAGGGATGACAGCAACGCCCCTCTTATCTACACAAGGCAGGCTGGCGGAATTCTTTGATATTTTCGATTTGAGCGGACCCTCAGCAACGCTAATAAGTACATTTGTAGGGTAACCTGCCAATCGAAGACGGAGGATCTGATCTTTGAAGCTTTCGGTCATCAGCTTCGGGCATGACTTACATAATGCGTTTGACAAGCATGTTTTTGCGATTCCCCTCTTAACCAACTTAGAGTGCGCCGACTGATATGGGAGCAGTGGTTTGTTCGCGCGAGGCTCGCACTTCCAGCCTACATAGTCGTTGCAAAATAAAAACTTAATGTCAAGAAATCGAATACTTCCGTCAATCGGCTGCTCATGCGTTATTTTTAGAGGAAATACACCCTCACGTATAATAGAAAGTGCATTAGTGGTTCAAAAATAAAAACAGCTAGAGCTGTGGTCCAGTAGAACTAAAAAGTCATCGACGTATCTAAAAACTTTGAGAATCTTTAAATCTGGAAGCCGACCACTCATGTTCTTGTCTAGTTCTGCTAAGAATATATCGCTAAGAATGGGAGCTATATACACTATCCGATGCAAATTCCCTCCTTCTGTATACAAGGCTGTCCTTCCCACAGTATGAAAGTAGACCGAAGATAAAGGCTTAAGAAGTTCTAAGAAACCATCATTCGACATCCCGGGGGCGTACGTGAAGGCAAAGATGTCAACAGAACACTGAACACTGGAGAGCAGACCTGAATGCGGTAAGGAATAAAACAGGTCTGTTATGTCTCAATATTGTTTTGTGTTGACGCAAAGAGTGCTTCGCATTAAAAGCGTTGCTTTTAATGGCCGATGTGGGAGTCGAACCTCGGCCGTCGAGTACAGCGCCGATAACCACGACATGCTTCTTCAGCTCTCCGATACACTCGGCGCGTGCACCGCGTGCAACGCTTCCTCTCGCAGGCGTCGCGTCAGGCGGCGCTGGCTCACGTTGCCCGGTGCATTGCTCGGAGCAGCTTACGCAACGTAGAAACTGTGCGACTTTGTACAGACTTCCTCATCACCCAACTTAATACAGTTTTAAGAGTTCTTCGTCCAAGTACAAACGCCGTCGTCGTTTTAACATACACTGACGCAAGACTTCCGTCAAAAGCAAAGTCATCTCCGCTACTTAACGACCAACTTGGTACCATCAGCCAACCGCTGCCCTCCCTGAATATCGTGCTTTCCACTATAAGAAATATTTACAAAACACTGCGCGATGCCATTAAAGGTGGTCGGCGCGCCGTCTATACTGCTTCAGATTGCATACCGCTGTGCTGTCGAGGCGCTCGTGCGGCAAAAGAGCTCTCGCACCCTCCTCTCTGCTGAAATGACCGTGCCGCGAAATTGATTACCCGCGTGACGTCCTCGCGAATGACTGACCGTGAAGAAGTATTTCGTTATGGTCAGTAAGCGCAGTACGCTCAACGGGTAAGTTTGTTTTCTTTTTCGCTCATTTATCGTATCGCAGTGTTCGTGTAGTTCTGAAAGTGGTTATCAAGACGAGCGCCTTGAGAGACGCGTTAAAGTTCAAGAAAAATAACAACAGAAGCCACCCAGAGACCAAGTAGTAGTGGCCGTTGACGTTGTTTTTTAATTATTTTCCTTGCCCTCTCCCACAACAGCTTTTCCCGCAGGGCTGACCAGAAACACAAACCGGCGAACCGAGGAGGCCAGAGGCTTTCGCGCGTAATTATAGCGCCTTCTTCTCACAGAGGGCGCTTGGCGGAGTGAGGTCGAGAGATTTGCGAGCCACTTGTTCTAGTGGGCTCTAATTAACGCTTCGCCCTCCCTAGCCTCTTTCCTGCGCTGCGTAGGCTCGTCGTAAATGACCTGTTCGCGCGTCAGGCCCTTATATACTCCCGCCGCGAAGTCGTGGGCGCGGAGCACAGTCGAAACTCGGTGTGGCCGGTGCCGGCGACGAGGAACCATGGGAGCGCCGCTTTCGGTGGCTGCGCTGCACAGCTGCGCTCGCTCGGTCCGCCATCGCACGGAACTCGCGCGGCGCACTCATTTCCGGGCCCGCTCGCTCAACCGATGGCGGAAAGTTTTGAGGCGCTCTCTATAGGTCACCACGCGTCCAATCCCGAGGTGTTACCGACGCGCAGGTGTTGACATTTTGAATTGAAGAGGCTTCGTGCGATGCACCGGCGCGACGAGTGAATCTGCAAATGTGCGATGCCAGTTCACGGCGGGAGAGTGGCCCTTCGGTACCGTAAAAAAACCCCTGCCGCGTACAATAATAACTTTCGACAGCGCAAGAGGAACGAAAGACGAGGAAATACACGGGACAATTTCAATTAAGCTTACGTTGAATTAAAGTATAGAGCTTGTGCTGGGTATTTCTTTGTCTTTTGCCCCTTCTAGCGCTATCCGAAGTTACAGATTCGCACCAACTAGCCCGATCGCCATGCTTGTTAAATACAATCACTTTGCACGCTCATAACACCTGTTACCGGGTCTAGACTTTGGTTCTGACACTCCTTCGTGTAAGATTCAACAAGCTGTCGCCCTCACATCGCTTCCCCTACCCGTGTTCAAAGGTTTTCGCACCACCGCTTCCTCCTCGGCGCCTGCTTCGGGACCAGCTCTAGCAACCATGCCATTAATTGGTGCAAAAACAGAGTTGTTGTCTCCTGCATTTGAATACATTTCGGATACCTTTTGCCGTAGATATGCAGTGATCACCTGGTGGTTATGGTACAGTCATGCCAAACTGCTTCGCCGAGGTCATTTCCATCAGGGCTTCACGACCTAGTGGCACGCACGCACACGCACGCACGCACACGCACGCACACGCACGCACGCGCACGCACACGCACGCACACACACACACACACACACACACACACACACACACACACACACACACGCACACACACACACACACACACACACACACACACACACACCGCTTAATCACGCCGCTTAGTTTCTTAGTCACGAAAAACTATAGTCACGAAAAGAAAAGAACTATATAGTTCTTTTCTTTTCGTGACTATATATATAGTCACGAAACGAAATAAAACTTCATTATCTCTGCTGATTACAGCGCACAGCTTCGTGGAGTGAGGCAGCATAAAGCGACGCGAGGACTACTGCACTGCTTTAATGTTAAACATCTCGTGAAGACGCCCTTGAGATCGGCTACAATGTAAAAAATTTCCGTCACCATGTACGGAGGATTTCCGTCATTACACAAAGAAATTGCAAGTAAAAGTACTGAAAGTATGTCGTATTTCAAAAATACGACAAAAGATGCCGTTAATATACGGAAATGCTCCCCGTTTTGCTTTTTACGGACATTTCATTGTAATAATACAGTGGCTACACTGTATTGCACGAAACAGACAGAATTCCGTATTTTTGCGATCGAAACTATACACTGAATGAGCGCTTCTACTCGCAAAGTTTCATTAACCGTAGGCGCCGACTAAGGGAGGTGGGGGGGGGGGGGGCGACTTCGGGGCCTGAGCCCCCTCCGGAGTTTGCCAAAAAGAGAGGCTGAGCCTGTGTTGTCCTTGGTGTCAGTGTTTGTTGGCTTCTTATGATATGACTAATAAAAATCGGGCCCCTCAGTTAACTCCCTTACTTCTCGTTTATTACGTAACGAAGGTCTTGAATCCGGCAACATTGATGCCTTCAGGTAGCATGTGTCGGTTTATTGACCAGTTGCCTTCACCCAAAAAAAGATCACGCAGGGTTCACGCAGGGCATCACGCAGGGTGTTTTTTCAAGCTGCACTTGCAGCTTTTCTTCCCTGTCTCCCCCAATCTATTGGAAATAAAGATATATTCAAAATATTCAAAATCTCCTGACGCCTGCGGCCAAAAAAGGACGATCCACGTCCGCCGCCAAGGTCTGTGAGTGGTGGCGCTGGCTAACAATCCCAGTGTTCCACTAGGACACATAAATACTCAAGAAAGTGGATGGGGAAACGGCGCCGGCGTAGCTCGATTGGTGGAGCATCGCACGCGAGATACGAAGGTTGTAGGTTGAGTTCCCACCTGCGGCAAGTTGTTTTTTCATCCACTTTAATTTCCACAATTTATCGTTTCTTTATTTTCACTTATTAAGCACAAGTAATTTCCCCTATGTTGTCCTTGGTGTCAGTGTTGGTTGGCTTCTTATGATATCGCCAGAGCTTTGTCATTCACATCATTTGAGGTTTCTTTTGACTTTCCTCGACCTTTTCACTTGAAATTTTACTAGGCCTAATAGCTTACTGCATCATTGTTAGCGCGGACGTGCACGGCTTTTAATTCCCATTTTCGCTTTACTTCTGCAAATCCCGACAATAGGAGGACACGCACATTATAAGCACTAGCGGCGCTTGCCTCATCCGCATTTTCTCACTTCAGCATTGTTTTAAATTTCCACTGTACACGCCATGCATACAATATATCTATATATACACACATGACAAATATTATTATATTTTTGAAAGAGATCGAGGTAGCCACTGAAAATTATTTCTAAAGGTATGGATAGTATATGCCTAGAGAATGCATATGTTGCTGTATGTTCACCATGCTTCAAATTTCTTTGCATGCTTTTTTGACCATGGAAAAATACCTATAGACTTCAGTGACCCTTTAGCCAGAGTCTTTTATCAACGGTGTATGAAATGCACCTGAAGGTTGTGCGTCTCAGTATTGCCTCTCTTTCCAGTAAGGAATACTAACAACTCATGAAAAAAAACATTTCTAATAAATTACAACATTTATTAGGGATGGAAACATCGTCACTTGCATGCAAAGGTCATAAATATATACAGGGTGTCCTATCATGCACCAAAATTTTGAAAAAGAGCAATGCGTTACTCAAAGAAAACATAGTGCATATTGTTTACAGTACAGTGGAGTAGCTGCCAGTAATTATTTCGTTACTGAGATATAAATAGGTGATTATAATTAATTATCTAACTCAATACGAACTATCCTAATTATCAGTGTCAGTGAGGCATTTGAAGGCACTACCAAGGGACATCTAACTGCGGTATTTTCAGCGAACTACTAATTTCGCACAAATTTTTTTTATGATTGATAAGTAAACCCTGCGATATATGGCAAATATCACGTGACTGCGCTCCCACCCGCATCATAAAGCAGCGCCCTCGAACATACTCCCTTTGAGTTAGCTAGGACGAAATAAACGAAATAAAGGAAAACATCGTGATCAAGCTTGTTTCTTATCTGCCACGACCCGGCAGAAGTAACAGGTCGCATTTGGTGTTAGTTGGAAACAAGCTGCGATAGCTGTTGTCTTAGCGTAGATAAAGTGCACGGATGGTTCTTGATTTTTTTCTTTGGCGCTTTCTTTTTCTGGCGCAAAATACTGTTTCGCGCGCACTCTTTCGATGAGGTGCTAGCAAAGCCGGGACTTCTAAACATTTTATGCCTATTACATTGCTTTTCTTATTTCGTGCATGGTGAGAGCGGCGCTTCGGCTCCGTTATCAATGGGATTTCGTTACCAATGTGATCAGTCGGCCTTGAGAGACGGATAATAAGTGTGACGTAGAATTGAGAGGAAGGAATAGCTGCTAAACTCCAAACCTGCTGTTGGTGCTCATTCCATAGCATTGTCAAAGTGATGCGCTGCCTCTTCGGGTTTGCGACAGGCAATGCAGTTGCTCTCAATTAGCTTATTTGAGGGCGCCGCTTTATGATGCGGGTGGCAGCGCACTCAGGTGATATTTTTCATACCTCGTGAGGTTTCTTTGCCAGTCGGAAAAAAAAATGTACACAATTAGTACGTCGCAGAAAACACCGCTGTTAGATGTCATTTTGGGTTCCTACAAGTGCCTCATTGACACTTTGAAAATTAGGGCAGTACTTCTCGAGTTAGGTAATTACTTGCATTTACCGAATTAAATCTCAGTAACGAAAGAATTACTGGTGGCTACTGCACTTTACTGGAAACAATAAGGGCTAGGTT